>NC_133618.1:415344268-415636768 GCF_048593235.1 Sminthopsis crassicaudata | reverse complement strand
TTGGCAGAAAAAAAATAAATAAGAGATATACCCAAATACAATAAAGGGCAGAACTAGAATTTATTAGGAAAAAAAAAGTAGGGCTATTAATCATTGATCTCAGGCAAAGTCAAATTTAAAGACTCAATCAAGAGAATAATCTATATAATTTGTCAGCCATATTAATATTGTTTTGGATGCATGTCTACATATGTGTAAATGTGTGCATATATGTATATACATATATATATATGTTTGTGTGTGCTTATATTTGAATGTATATGTATATGTAGATAATAATAATAGTTATAATAACAATAGATAATAAATAAAATAATAGTCATTATAAAATGTTTGCTAGTTTTCCTATAAAGATAAACTCAGGGACTATATAAACATTAAAAAATAATTTTCATTCAAATAAAGATAGATATAAACAATTGAAGATATATTAGTTCTTCCTGGATACATCATTTTAATAAAAATGACAATTCTACTGATTTAATTTACATATTCAGTGTCATACCAAACAAACTTTGAAGAAAAAAAAATCCAGAAATAATAATGAAATTCATCAGGAAAAACAAATGTCAAGATTATCAAGAGAATCAATGCAAAAAAAAATTATGTGAAAGAATGTGTTCTAGCATTACCAGATATAAAACTCCATTACAAAGTAGTTGATTGATTGAATGGTTGATATTCTTCATTTTTGAAGAAGACCAAAATGACATCACAATGTTAGAGGCAAATTAGTGTATCTGGTTGATCAAACCAATAGGACCTTGGAATATTCTGCCACAGGCCAGATACAAATAGTCTATATGAATATTTAGAGTGGACTTTTTTACTTTCTGCATCTCACTTTTCTCTGAGCTAAAAAGGACCTTAGAAATCATGTCACAGTCTTACCATTTTACTAATGGAAGAACTAGGATCAGAGAGTTTGAATGCATTGCCCAAGGTTATATTGACAGTGAATGGAAGCTACATTGGAAGTTGACTTTTATGTTTTTGAGTTTAATGTTCTATAAACTGTACTATAAAGTCTGTTTTCTGATGGAACAAAGGCAAGATAAGGGAGGGAATTCTTCTCTTTTTCCTCTTCAGCTAGTGTTATAGTGAATACATTAGACAAAAATAATAACATCATGTAATTTTTTGACTTTTTTGTGAGGGAAAGGGGAGAAAATAACTGTTGTTTGTGATGTTCAAATTTCAAAGAACATTAAAAATTGAACATTATCTTGTATGTTGTACACACAAAAATATTTTCAAAAATTATTTGATATGCATATCTGGCATCCTAGGAACTATACATATATGGTATGCAGAAACATAATAATTTATTTATATAATTACCCCAAATCACACTAAATTATATTTAATAAGATATTGACTATTAAACGAGCTTAGTCCAAATGAGGAAAAGCAGGAGAAGCAAAAGGAGGAGTAAGAACAGGAGGAGCAGAAGGAGGAGGAAAAAGAAAAGGAAGAGAATGAAGAGTATTAGAGAAAGGAGAAGGAGAAGAAGTAAATCTTGTTTTCACATATTCCAAACTTGAAGAGACCTTGTATATTTGTTATTGTAGTCCTTTCATTTATTTTAAACATTTTTACCCCCCGAGGCTAGGGTTAAGTGACTTGCCCAGGGTCACACAGCTAGGAAGTGTTAAGTGTCTGAGACCAGCTTTGAACTGGGGTCCTCCTGAATTCAAGGCTGGTGCTCTATCCACTGTGCCACCTAGCTGCCCCTCCTTTCATTTATTCTATGAATAAAGAAATTGAGACTGAGAAAAGTTAAATGAATTGCTTAGTGTCTCATAGTTAGTAAGCTGCAGAACTTGGTTTTAAACCCAAACCCTGTCTGATTCCAAATCCATTGAACTTTCCTTTACAGCCACTTGCCTCTTTAAAAATTCATATTTATTTCACTTCAATTCAATTTTACACATATTTATCAGGTTTCCACTACACAGTAAGGTACCACACTGTTTTGGCAATACACAATGAAAGCTTCTTCCAATGCTTTAGAATCATCTTCTCTATGAGACCTTCTTCATTGCCACTAGCTTCCATATTATCCCACAACTCAATTATACTGTAATTATACAATTATTTTGTATATATATTGTACGGACATATACATTTATTTCATCTTTTCTAATTAAATACTACCTCCTTGAGACTAATCTTTCCCCCAATACCTAATACTTAATAAAATCTAATACATAGTACTTAGTGTATGTGTGTTGATTCATTATGTAGATTCACATAACTAGACACATGTAGACAAATAAATACTCAGAGTTCTGAGCTGGAGAAATCACAATGTTAAAAAATGTAATCTCAAAATACCTAGAATTGAGCTGGATACCAAAGTTTTGAATATTATTATTCTAAATGGTGAGAGATTGATTTAATGGAATTGTTCTTCCTTTTCTAAATATTACTTAACATAAAAAGAATCTATATAGGGAACAAGTATAAAAAGGAATAGTCAGGCTTTTATAAATCATATTTTTGTAACTGCTATCTTCATAATCATATAGATGACTCAAATTGATAAAAAAAAATCAAAGTTCCTACTGTGTTTCCTGTTTGTTGACTCTAAAGAAGTATTTGACGGCGTAGAACAAGACACTGTTTATAAGGCTCCCCTTCAACAAAATATCTTCCATGTATGTCAAAATTATTAAATGTTACTCAAAAGTTGAAACAACAGAAAATTTTATTCAGAAACAATCATTAGTATGGAGAGAGTAAAAAAAAGGAAGATAGAAGTGTATGCTTACCAATTCTATTGAGCAATATAATGGGTGATGTCCAATAAAGAGTCCATCCAGATGAAGGGATTCCTTTCAGCTGATGAAGTCGTCCTGATTCTCCTGTTTGTGGATAATATAATGCTTAATGCATCAATTCCCAGAATATTAAAGTTCCTCCAAAATTACATTGTGAATAAAGCAAAAACCTTCAATATACTCTTATTAGAAAAAACTAAGTAGATGAAGAAAACATTTTGTCCAAATGGAGATATTGAACAAAGCATACAATCATCCCACTAATCCTGTATGTATTTATTATATAAACCATAAAGTGTACAGAATTAAATGGAAAAGAGAAAGTATGCTGAAGTGATTTGAGAAATTGAGCAGTATTTTTACTTTTAAAAAAATTAAAGCTTTGTGTTTTCAAAATATATGCATAGATTGGTTTCAACATCACCCTTGCAAAACCATTTGTTCCAAATTTTTCTTTTCCCCTACTCCTTCCCCAGATGACAAGTAATCTAATATATGTTAAACATGTGCAATTCTTCTATACATATTTCCACAATTATTATGCTGCAAAGAAAACAAAATGCAAGCAAACAATACCAAAAAAGGTGATAATACTATGTTGTGATCCAATAAATCTACAATCTTCTCTATGGGTATAAATGTTTCTCTCCATCAGAAGACAACTGGAACTGTCCTGAATAACCTTGCTGTTGAAAGAGCCACGTCCATCAGAATTGATCATTATATAATCTCATTGTATAATTGGCTGTGTTCAATGTTCTTTTGCTTCTACTCATTTCACTTAGCATTAGTTCATGTAAGTCTCTCCAGGCCTTTCTGAAATCATCCTGCTGATCATTTCTTATGGGACAATAATATCCCATAACATTCAAATACCATAACTTATTCAGCTATTCTCCAACTGTTGGACTCAGTTTCCAGTTCCTTGACCCTACAAAAAGGGCTATTACATTTTTGCACATGTGGGTCCTTTTACCTTTTTTATGATCTCTTTGGGATACAGATTCAAGGCTTTGCACAATTTGATAGCCCTTTGGGAATAGCTCCAGATTGAATAGGACTTTTAGACCCCAGGATTCTTTTTCTTTCTTTCTTTCTTTCTTTCTTTCTTTCTTTCTTTCTTTCTTTCTTTCTTTCTTTCTTTCTTTCTTTCTTTCTTTCTTTCTTTCTTTCTTTCTTTCTTTCTTTCTTTCTTTCTTTCTTTCTTTCTTTCTTTCTTTCTTTCTTTCTTTCTTTCTTTCTTTCTTTCTTTCTTTCTCTCTCTCTCTCTCTCTCCTTCCTTCCTTCCTTCCTTCCTTCCTTCCTTCCTTCCTTCCTTCCTTCCTTCCTTCCTTCCTTCCTTCCTTCCTTCCTTCCTTCCTTCCTTCCTTCCTTCCTTCCTTCCTTCCTTCCTTCCTTCTTCTTTCTTTCTTTCTTTCTTTCTTTCTTTCTTTCTTTCTTTCTTTCTTTCTTTCTTTCTTTCTTTCTTTCTTTCTTTCTTTCTTTCTTTCTTTCTTTCTTTCTTTCTTTCTTTCTTTCTTTCTTTCTTCCTTCCTTCCTTCCTTTCTTCCTTCTTCCTTTCTTTCTTTCTTCCTTCCTTCCTTCCTTCCTTCCTTCCTTCCTTCTTTCTTTCTTTCTTTCTTTCTTTCTTTCTTTCTTTCTTTCTTTCTTTCTTTCTTTCTTTCTTTTTATATGTCTTAATACTCATATTTTTAACAACAATATTTTTCCATGATGTTGCCTGGCTCTGAGACATGAAATACATCTTCGAAAATTAAAACTGAAATTTATATAAGACAAATGAGAAGCTCATAGTGGCCATTATTTTCAATGATAGATTGCATAAATTAAGTATCATGAGGGATATTATGAAATAAATGTATGAACATGAAAGGATATAGGTAGATGTGAACTAAGGATGAATAATCAACAAAAATACAGAGATCCATCAAAAATAGAGTTTCTGGAAGAATGTATTCACTAAAGTATTCAATAACATATTTATAAATATTCTTCATTTGAGCTTGAGTTAATACTAAAATCTATAAGCCTTTGTGGTTGAATTCAACTTCTCAGAAGTTCTAGAATGCATCCTTATAAAAGAAATATGGTATTGAGTAAAAATGGTATGAGTCAGAGGACTTAGTTAAAATTCTTCTCTGCTACTTATAGTCTGTCTGATATCAAACAAGTCATTGTTTTTGGTTTGTTGGTGGTTTCCCCCCCCAAAGTTCCTCTCAATTCTTTTTAAAATTTAAGGGTTGGATTTATGGAGGTGGTTATCAGAAGCAAAACATTTTTTTTGCAAAGAGACAGAGTGAATGGAGAGAGAGAATAGAATGAATGGAGGGATAGGATGAAAGTAAATACAGTTAGCAATCATAAAGGTGAAGAAAAAAATTGAAACACATTTCTCTGATCAAGGCTTCATTTCTCAAATATGTACAAACTCAGTCAAATTTTAAAAAAGGTATCAGAGCCATAGCCCATCTGATAAATGATCAAGGAATGGGTGTAGTCAGTTTTCAGATGAAGTAATGAAAGCTATTTATAGCCATATGGATGAATGGTCTGAATCACTATTGATTTGAGAAATGTTAATTTTAAAAATTCTAAGTCTTATCTCACACTTATTAAGTTAATTAATTAGACAGAAAAGGAAAACTTTGTCAGAGATGTGGGCTAAATGGGATACTAGTATACTGTGGTCATGTTCTGATTCAACCATTTTGTAGAACAATTTGGAAATATAAAACCATGCACACCTTTTGACCAATGATATTACTACTAGATCTGTAAGCCAAAAAATAAAAACAAAAAGGAAAAAGACCTATTCATACAAATTATTTATAGCAGCTCTTTTCTGTTGGGGTTGAATTGAAGATGGAGGAATATCTATCAATGGAGGAATATCTATCAATAAAGGAATGGCTTAACAAGTTGAGTTGTATGATTGTGATGGAATATTATTGTGCTATAAGAAATAATGAACAAGATGCTCATAATAATACTTGGAAATTTTTTTCATGAACTGATGCAAAATGAAATTATGGAACCAGGAAACCATTGTACATAGAAACAGTAATATTGTAAGATAAACAACAATCAGCAATGAATGACTTAGTGATTCTCAGCAATATAATGATCCAAGACAATCCTGGAGGATTTATGATAAAGGATATTGTCCATCCCCTTGGGAAGAGGGGAGGGCAGGAACTGATGTTGACAAAATACAGATATTGCCTGTCTTTTCTGTTACAATATAACTAAAATGAAAACATACTTTTGCATGACTCCACATAGATGACCTATATCAAATTGCTTGCCTTCTTAATGTGGAGAAGGGAGGTTGAGAGAGAATTTGGAATTCAAAATTGAAAAAAAAATGAATGGTCAGCATTTGTTTAATAGTTTTTATTTACCAGATATATTCATGGGTAATTTTACAACACTGACAATTTCCAAACCTTTTGTTCTAATTTTTTTCCCTCCTTCCCTCCCCCCAGATGGCAGGTTGACCAATACATGTTAAATATGTTAAAGTATAAATTAAATACAATATATGTATACATGTCCAAACAGTTGTTTTGCTGTCCAAAAAAATTGGACTTTGAAATAGTGTACAATTAGCCTGTGAAGAAAATCAAAAATGCAGGTGGACAAAAATAGAGGGACTGGGAATTCTATGTAGTGGTTCATAGTCATCTCCCAGAGTTCTTTTGCTGGGTGTAGCTGGTTCAGTTCATTACTGCTCTATTGGAGCTGTTTGGTTCATCTCATTGTTGAAAACGGCCACATCCATCAGAATTCATCATCATATAGTATTGTTGTTGATGTATACAACAATCTCCTGGTCTTGCTCATTTCACTCAGCATCAGTCAACATTGTTTTTAAATGTAATTGGGGAAACACAAACTAAATAAATAATTAAAAAGAAAAACCCTGGCCTTTGGTAATTTTTAGAAAAAGTCCCTTTTCAGTTCTAATTTTATGATCCAATAATTATCAGTAAGGTAGCATAGAAAGTAAACAGAACACTGGGCTTGGAATTAGGAACATTACTCTTTCTGAGTTCAAACCTGGACTCAGATGCTAGCAGTGTAACTCTGGACAAATCATTAAAATCATCTGCAAAATAATTAGATAAAAAAAAAACAAACAGCAAACTACTTAGTATCTTTCCCAAGAAAACCCAAAAAAGGATTAAGATAACTAAAAAATGATTGAATAGTAATATTATAAATATATAATAGAAATAATTATTTCTATGAAGGTAAAAAAAAAGAATTAGTAGCAACAGTTTATTAGCACTAGATCTTGAAAAACTGATGCTGTCCTTTTTCTTGATAGGGTTACTAAAGTAGAGGTGTCTTATTCTTTCATTCAGTAAGTGTGTGCCAGCAGCCACTATATTGAGCAGTAGGACTATGCAGAGAACAGGAAAAAAAAAATCAGTTTCTCTCCTCAAGGAGCTTATTATTTTTTTTTAAACTAAACAAGATGAATGCAGAAAAGTAAATTAAAATAGAGTCAAATTAAATGCAAAATATTTTGGGGAGGAAGAGCATAGATAATGAGGTAGATGCAATCAAAATAAACTTCCTGTAATAGATGGCATCAAATGTGAACTTCAAAGTAAACTAGGAATTTTAAAGAACTGATGAGAAGGGAGGTCGGAAAATGCTACAGTAAAAGATACATCCGTATTTTCAGCAAGACATTTCACAAAGTCTCTCATGATTTTCTGTTGAGCATGATAGATATACATTGATATAGTTAAATGGATTCAGAAGTGGTTGACTGACCAGGCCAAAGATTAAGAATCTCTGTCAGCCTGGAGGGAAGATTTCTAGTGGAGTGCCTTAGGGTTTTGTCTCTGGCCTAGTAAGTTCAACATTTTATCAGTGTCATAGATAAAGGCATAGATGTCATTCTCTTCAAGTTTTTGGATGACACAAAGCTAAGAAGGATAGCTAAAACATTGTATAACAGAACCAGAATTCAAAAATTTTCCAATGATTAGAGTGATGATGGAAAAATATTTATACTCAAAGTTAAATCAATTTTTTGAAGATATGCACATATTTGTACACCTATAAACAAATGTATGTGTATATATACATATGTGTATATGTATACACATATGTGCACCACACACACACATACACACAGACTCACACTCACATATATATATAATCTGTATGTCTATTTGTCTCTATCTATCTCCTCTAAAAATCGAGTGCCCTAGGAGTTCATTCTCTAAAATGAATGTCTCATGGACAAATAATGTTCAATTTAAAAAAGACAAGGGTTGAGGAACAAGTAGTAGATTTAAAGCTTGATGTTATCAATAATGTGAACAAAAAGCCCAAAAAAGCTAATATAGTATTAGGTAGGATTACAGGGATAGAAGTCAAAAGGGAAAGGAATAAGAATAAAGTGCTTCCCATATATCAAGCATTGTGCTAAGCACTTGCAAATCTTATCATATTTGATCCTTACAACAACTTGAGGAGGTAGTGGTTTTTTTATTCCCATTTTACAGTTGAGGAAATTGAGGGAGAGGTTATACAGCTAGGGTAACATAGCTAGTAGGAGACTGAGGTCAAATTTAAACTTTGATCTTCCTGACTTCAGGCTCACCATTCTTTCCATTAAACCACCTTGATACCTGTAAGTGAAGTATTGTGTCCAGAAAAAGAAAGGTTATACTTCTGATTTACTCTGTTCTAATCATACCATATCTTAAATGTTTTATTCTATTTGGGGTGCAAAAGTTCAGAAATGATATTGAGAAAATGGAGTAAATACAGTGCCAGATGTTCATGTCTGTGTATCTGTATGTGTGTGTGTGTGTGTGTGTGTGTGTGTGTGTGTGTGCATGTATGTGTGTGTTTTGTTGGGGGCAGATGAATTGCATGGTGACAATTCAAAATATATTAAAGAATAACCTTAAAGTTTGTTTTGTTTTTTTATTTAAAGCTGTTGTGATAGGAATTCAGGGGTATTTAGTCTGGAGAACTGCAATTATACAATGTGCAAGCATTTCAAGGGCCAACATATGGAAGAGGAACAAGATGTTTTTGGTTTTTTTTTGTTTTGTTTTTTCATTTTTATACTTTCCATAGAAAGATTGTACCAAAAATATCTATAACAAAAAGGCAACCTTATTTATTGGAGCATTATATGACAATTATTAATTTCTACCACTGACTGGAAATCTTAGATTAAAATTATATTCAATTACCTAATAAGTTAATATCATTAAAAGGTGCAAACTCTATATCCTACACATATAAAATAATAGAATCACAGATTTAGAGCTGTAAGGGATTGGGCAGGCCATAAACATGGTTAATATAACCTATCTTACAACTCATTTATTTTTTCCTGAAAAAAAGAAGCTTCTGGTGGACTATTATCAATTCAAAGTGTCTTTGAGTAATTCATCTGGATTAAGGTGCCATAAGAGTCAGAACTTCAAATAGGTTATTTTTTTTCAGAATTCAGAGAAGTCTATGTATCTTTCCTTGATTAATTTAATTTGGTCAGTTTAGTACAATAAAGTCAACATTTATTAATTTCTTTCAGGTGTTGAAGATATGATCCAAAAAAAAAAAAAAAAAAAAAAAAAAGATACTTCCTGCCTTCAGAGTGCTTATATTTCACAAGGGTGAGGAACCAGATCTTAACTCTCAACTTTGCTCTTTTATAGATAACAGTAGGATTAATTATATTTAATCCAGAATAGAGTCTAGCATAGTATTCAGTAGTTGCTCAGTAAATAGATAATTTTTTACATGATTTTGACTAATTGTATTTGTTCTGTTCATTTGTTTTGTGTTGTTTTGTAATGTAATGTGTTGTTTCTACTTTGTTTAATATTGTTGTGAATAAGTAATTTTTTCTCAAACAAATTAAAAACCTTAGAGGGCAGGAACTACGTATTTTATTATATTGTTTGTTAAATATAGCTCTTAATACAATGTTTTGAATGTTATGAGTGATGGATGTTGCATTCATCTGCAATAGAAAATAAATAAAATGAAAACTAATGGTCCTAAATCATTTTGCTCAAATCTTGTTTATCTCAAGTAGTTGTTAAAGTCATTCTTAGTTCTTAGTATATTTTCCAAAAATTTTAGCCAAACTCAAACATCACAAAGTTTCTCCTAATTCAAAGTACTTTCCTGTACCATATATCTTTTGCCATCCTCTTCTCTCTTCAATTTGTTCATTAACTAAAATATGTTGGCATTTGTT
Source organism: Sminthopsis crassicaudata (assembly GCF_048593235.1). Taxonomy (NCBI): domain Eukaryota; kingdom Metazoa; phylum Chordata; class Mammalia; order Dasyuromorphia; family Dasyuridae; genus Sminthopsis; species Sminthopsis crassicaudata. Next base: position 415,626,742 of record NC_133618.1, on the reverse strand, counting down.
TCAATTCTATAATTGATGCCGATTTGGCAAGGGGTTTAATGTAACTCTGTCCACCTCCTTCAACAATCTGGTACCAGAAACACTGCAAAAGAAATAGCAGAGAAATCTCCTGATGTCATTGGCATGAGAGTAGAAACCACTATTATTTCTATTTCAAATGAACACATTAAATCATCTGTGTGGTAAAAGTTAATATAATATATAAGTTAAGTTATCTACTGGAGAAAGTTAGAGCCCAGATCAGCAGGGATCCACAACTACAACTTATACTAAGCTATACCCTAAATGTAACAGGAATATAAAATATAAAGATCTGAACATTCAAAATTCATATGTCCAGAGAGTAAAGTTTCCATCAATAACTCGATTACTGCTATCTACGTATATATACAAAAATGTGCAATTTTGATAAACATGGCTGTTACATGTAGTTTGTCCACAAAAATAATAGCAAACAGTTATGTAGCGTTTGAAGGATTATAAAGGTTTTCATATCCAGTATATCATTTGTTCCTCATGACAACCCTCCAAGGTTTTAAACTAGAGTTTTAAAAAGGCTTGATTTAATATTTATTTAGAATAATACATATATGAACACTAAATGTATAGTTATTTTACTTTGAGATTATGTTAATTTTGCAAAAGTCAGAATAATTTATATTTAAACTATGTTTCCTGGCTATTTTCATGTCTATATTTTGTTTTTATGAACTATTTCTGCTCCTGGTCGATTTTAGATTTTGTTAAGTGTGCAAAGAAGAAAGTACATTTCAGAGGAAAGAAACATAGGATCTAAAGGGCTCAAGCAGAGTAGTGTGAATGATCCTAAAAGAAAGTGGAATAATTCCAGGGATGGCTTGAAGTTGAAAGATGACAATAATACAGGGGCCAGAGACAAAGGCTTTGAGTCTTACATTGGCAGCTAAATGGCACAGAAAGAGCTGAGAGAAAACCAAAAAGCAAAAGAAAGCTGAGGGATCAGATACTAAAGACAAGAAGGTAAGTCAGGGGAGGAAATAAAGACCCAAAAAATCACTTTGTCTCAGTCAGTTGAGAGTGTCTATCAGAACAGCAGGGGGAGCTGTGGTATTGCAGTTTCCAGTTATAGTTCTAAGGCCAAATTCCCAATTTATGGTTCTAGCACAAAGAATATGTTGGTGATTCTCAGTTTTCTAAACAAACACCTAAAATACACAAGCTAGAACTAGCACTAATGATCTGCATCACCTTCTACTGAAGCAGATTATAGCATCAATGTATCCTCTTCTTTTTTTAACCCTGCCTAATAACCTGTAATATTTATAGTAAATATAATCTCAAGGTTACAATTTCAGTCTAAAGCTTAAATATGTTTGAATTTTAAAAAGATGTGTTTTCTTTTGATTGAAGAAAATGGTAGGAGGACTACAGAAGAAAATTGAGAAAGATGCCTACCAGGAAGAGGAAGGAATATTTCTACCAAGGACTATTTGCTAATATAACATTTCCCCATCCAGTATTAATCAGTTTAATCAGTTAGCGATGGGATTGGAATGTATCAAAAGAGATATGTATGCAGATATGTATCCTGCTTTAAAAAAAAAACCCTCCTATTTTCCTTTTCCTTCTTCAATCATTAACTGAAAATCTTTGTTTCTTTGAACCCATTAGAGTCTCTTTCATTTATTTCAACATAATTTTTATTTTTTTCCTTAGCATGTATTTTCTTGATTAATATAGGAATCAAAACTTGGCCAAAGTGAATTACATGACTCCTGGTAAATGCTTTACAGAGCTAGTGACTGACTTTGGACAACAAAATTCTTATATACCTTCCAAATAACATCTAATTAACTTCACAGAATAACAGAATGGCTAGTTGGATCAGGATTTCTCTAAAAGGAGACAAGGACTAGGGATAAGGGCTTCCTCTTTAACTTGGTTGTTTGCCATGAAATAGTTCTGAATTTTATATGTGGCAAGAATTACTTTCCATTAAAATTAGTTCAATTATTAATATATCTGAAAATATAGAACTAAGATATATAATATTCTATTATCCACACACATGATTTTGCTTGGCTATTTCTTATACCTATCATGCTTGATTTCAGCCTTATAGAACCCATTGTCTCCTTCAAAGTTCAGCTCAAGTGTCATCTCCTTTATGAAGTCTCTCTTATGACCTCTGTTTCTTGTAATTTGTTCCTTCAAATTTATTTTGAATGTGATCCTATGTATACGTTATTCTTTCACATAGTTCATATTCTTTTCACATCTGTTATTTTCTCTGCCACTCACACAATTTAGGATTGATTGTATCATAGCAATTCAAGCTGACAGACACTTAGTAATCATTTATTCAACTCTCTCACCTTAAAGTAAGGAAAATAAAGAGTTTAAACAATTTTTTCAAAGGTCACACAAGTATATAATAAGTCCTTGAAGTGGGATTTTTACTCTAACTTTCTAATTCTAAATTCATGATTTTTCTACCATTTCAGGGTGTTTATTCTTTTATTTTAGAACCAAGACCAATATGAATACCTTTCTACATAATTCTATTTGAGAAGATGACTTGTGAAGATCTCAATAACACAGTGCTGAACTCAATCACAGCCTGGGTCATATTACAATGAAGAGGACAAAAATTTCACTTAGAACTCAATTAAAACACAAGGCTTTCTCTTTTATTGCACTGTGGTAGTGGTGATTAAATGTTGGATTTACCATATGAAGGAGCTGACAATGAGCAATTTCATCCTTCTTTCATTGAAAAGGTTATCAAATAATACTGTAGAAACAAATTATATAAGATTTCAACATATCAGACTTTGACATTTTGAAAAAATGCATTTTATATAATTTCTCATGTAATATAAGCTAATCTATTAATTTATTAACTAATAAATTAATAAAATATTTATTATATGCCTATTTATAGTTCTAAGGCCAAATTCCCTAAGGCACTTATGTGCCTATCATTGTACTAAATGCTGAGTATACAAATAAACAAAATCCCTGTTTTTTTGTTTTTTGTTTTTTGTTTTTTTTTTTTTCTGGAATAAGGTGAGCATCAGGTTATCTCTAATTTTGATGTCAGAGATATCCGACTCCTCTATTTGTTTTCTCTTTTAGTTTAACCAGCTGTGACTATCTGTAGAGTTAGACTAAATAGTATTCATGTAAGCCTTTTCAAAAGAAAGTATAATACTGAAACTGAGGGAAAAGAAGGGGAGAACAAAAAAGGACTCAAGATAAAATTTCCATGTGTCTTTGTGTGTAACTTAAGATAATGAACTTGTTCAGACTAAGTAATTTGAATCCTGGCAATCAATGCCCTTCTCCTCCTAATTGCTAAAGAGAGAATTCTTGAAGTACCTGCTCTACTGTTTAGCATTCTTAGTTATTATCAAGATTTTGGTGGAAATTGAGCTCAGATTAACCTATAGTCTTGAATATTGGTCAAGAAATTCAGGATTAAGTTTTAAAACATTCTTTAAATAGGTTACATTTATTTTCCCAGATAAGTTCAGAAACTTTTCCCTTCAGTTCTAAAATTATTCAAACCATGGCAACTAGAACCTAAATTAAATAATGCTATTTGTAAGACACATTAAGATAAAAATCCTAGAAGGAGATGAAAACTATTGGTCAGTTCTATTGCTGGGCTTTTCCTTTTTCCTAGGATTAAATGAATTCTTCATTTGCTATTATAAACTAAATATTTCCTTTGAGTCCAATTAGCATTGCTGAAAGAAAAAGCAAATCAAGGCTCCGTTCAGCATGCATCAATGTAATGGAAAATCAGGTCTTTTATTCTAGCTTTAATAACTGCAGCTTGATTAGAGGCAAAGAAAAGGCTATGAAGGGAGAGGGAAAAAAGAAGAAGGCCTGCCAAATTAGTTCTATAAGAATTCTCAACCTGTCTGCTCTCTGGCTCACTATTCAAATGCTAATTGAGCCTTTTGGTAAACAGAATGGGTAATCATGAAAGACAAAAACAGACATAGAAAACAAATGAAATATCATACCTTATCCAAACCAGCATGGCATTTTTCTGATAAGCTTTGGAAGTCTTACAAATTTAAGTCCTCCCATCTTATTTTTTCCCCTGGAAGGATTATAATTAATATAATAAAATAAATATTACATAATCAAATAATAAATAATAAAGACTGGTTTCATTTTGACAATGAAACCAGTCATGTTATAATTAGATAAGAGGATTTATATTCACAGTTATAAACATGAAAGAAGACCATAAGACTGGATAAAGGCAAGTTTTTAATTCTTAAAAATTAATTACATGGCATTATTCTTATCAGTACACAGAATGCATTAATTATACAATTAATAATAAGATGAAAGGGATTTTTTTTTGCAATTGTAATTCACATGGGGGCATTTGGTTTATACCTAGAATTGTCCTTCAGGCACTTCTCTAATCTTCTTAGCATGCAAAGTCAAGACCCTAAACCAGTTAGTAAAAATATTGAATGGAGTGGATCTTTATGTTGGTGCTTAGCCACATTTCAGGAAGGTTGTGCATTTCCATGTAATTGGGATCCAAGGTGTAATAGGTTTAATTTAGAGGTCTTTTTTTAAAGAGCAGCAAAAAGGGGCATTGTCAGAAACATGTAATAGACAGTAAGTAGCAAAAGCAGCTCTTTCACAAATAGACCTCCTTAAGGATAGAAAAGTGATTATCTCACTACAACAGTCATTTCCTTGAGAGTCACATCCTCAATATGGCAAAGAAAATACTTTTCACATATTAGCACTTCATCCTTGAAAACATCCAATAGCTGTAAGTAGCTTATATAGAAGACTTAATATGGAAGAATAAGACTACTAACTTTCAGAAACTCTAAGTTGAGCTACCAGTCAAAGCCAATATAACAAACCCCAAAGAACCATTCTAACTCTCTACTTATCCTACTGTTTTATTTACTTTTTCAAATAATCCTTTAAATAAATTGGGCAAAAATTGTGAATTGAAGTTTGATTTTGTTCTACAGTTTTCTGATATGGTGGATATAGCACTGATATCAGAGAATTCTCTATATTGAAAAAGACCAGAGAAATCACCATGACCAACTTCTGCCTGAAATATGAATTGTTTCTACATTATACCTGACACATGATCATTTAGCTCCTGTTTCAACATCTCCACTGAAAGAGAACTCAAAGAGAGCCCATTACATTGTTTTTCTATCTCTGTTAGAAAGTTCATTATTCTGAGTCTCAATCTGTCTTCTTGGAAATTCTAACTCCTTTGTCCTGGTTCTGCCTTCTGGAAGTAAGAAAAAGTTGTACAATTTCTTTTCCATATGATACACTTCAAATAAAATGATGTATGTCTTCCTAATTAAGTTGTCTCTTTTCCAGGTTAAATACTCTTACCTTCTTCATCATTTAATATCAAATGTTGAGGGATCTCAGAGGTCAAATAGTATATATATGGACCATAATTGAATAGGAATCCCTGTTTATAACACCCTGGGTAGGTGGCTATTCAGTTTCCAAACTGAGTTGTTCCAGGGAAAGAGAACCCAGTTTCTTCTGAGGCAGCCTATTCCACTTATGTCATAGTTCTAATGCTAGGAAATCTCTCCTTAAATTTAGCCATGGTTTTCCTCTCTGCAATTCCCATTCATTAATCTTTGTCCTGGGTTTGGTCCTCTAGTCTAGGGACTCAAAATAGCAAGTGTAATAAGTGTAATTTTTTTTTTAACTTCCACAAGACAACTCTTCAATTACTTAAAGATTAAGTTTCTATAAACAAAATATCCTTAGTTCATAAAACATGATTTCTAATTCTTTTGCCATCCTATAGACCTTAAGTTACTCCTGTGAGGTGACACAAATAATTGAGCACAATTATCTAGATGTAATCTTATCTCAACAGTGTATTTTCACCAGAGAGCATTACTTCACTTCCTTACTTCCTGTAAGTCCCAATTAAAATCAGTTTCTACAATAACCTTCCCTAACCCCTCTTAATTCTAGTGCTTTCCCTCTTTTAATTTTTTCCTATTTATCTTTTAAATATCTTGCTTCCTATATATTTGTTCACATATTGTTTAATCCATTAGATTGTAAGGCCCTTGTCAAAGAGTATCTTTTTTCCTCTCATTGTATCTCATCTGCTTACCATAGGATCTGACACACAGTTGACATTAATAAATGTTTATTGATTGAACAATCTGTTCTAGATGTTGCAATGCTAATAGAAATGGGGTTCATATTGGCTCTGTTTTGTCAGCCATTTCACACTATTGGGTAGGTTATACTTAAAATTTCCATGTTATTTTTCCCATTTCCAGTTTTACGCCTTTGCTGCCCCATATTTTTGGCAATTAAAAGAAAATGATCTGAAGTCTAGAATTGTATAAAGGTATTTACCTATATGACTTTAGATAGTAATTCCTTTTTTGTTATGTTAATCAAGTTAATGTTCCCTTCTTTCCACCTTAAAATATAATTCAGAAAAAAAGCCTATATATTTTTTTACTAATTCACTATTAATTATGAAATAACCTGTGAATACAGCACAAACATGCATATGAACACCAACATGATGCTAGTCTCTAACTCCTTTTCCTTTCTTTCCTCTTTTTCTATTCTGCCTTTTGCTGTTGGTTATAGTTGTTTTTCCTTTGCACATATACAAGGTTAATAATGAGGCACCTTGAAAAAGTGGTGTTTATTTAGCTTCAGGTAATATTTTAAAATGCCTTTCTAAGAATGCCACTCTCATTTTCTCTGAAACAAAATACATCTGTAAGCTCAACCTGTATCCTATATTAACACCGCAGAAACACTTTTTTTTTTTATCATCCTGTCTTTGTTGAAAAATTATTTGTGGGGCTGGAGTTGGCAATACCATATCCAATTTTAGAGGTTCAAGCTTTTAAATCACATTTCTGAGAGACTCATTATCAAACTATTGTCCTTCAAGAACTTGTCCTTCCTAAGATTCCTAAATCACTGATTAGTAGAGTTAAAGTATTATATTTAGCAACAATTTCCCTAGGAATAATTTTTAAATGGAGACATTCTCTCTGTTAGTTTCACATTGGCTTGTGTATTTCCATAAACAAGGGCTCCTGTAACTCAAATTGTTTATTGTCAAAACTGTAACTTAAATATCAATACCATAAATATCTCCTAACTAAACAGTTTTGTACATATATAACTATTAAGAATAGTTCACATTTACCTCCAGAATGGAAAAAATGGGGATTCTGAATTGAATCTTACTTTAGGTAAATCTTATCATACTAACTCGTTGAGGTTGCTCCCAGAATTGTTATTGAACTCAATAGTAGTTTGAACTACAAAAATATTAACTAATCTCAGGGAGTTCCAAAGGTTATTTACTCAGAAAGGTTTGAAGATGGTGTTTGCTAAACTCCTCATTGAGCTTCCCTTATCCTTGAATAAATGTTGTTTGATATATATAAAATAGTTCATTTGTTGTTCATGAAAAGTAGAAATAAAATTATATTTGTGTTTTTATGTTCTTAGTGATTTATATTATAGACATACCAGTTGAAAATAGCTATTTGGAGAAGTATGATTCCAAGAAGAAACTTCCAAGAAGAAACTGATGATAAATTTGTTTCTTTTAATTTTTAATAAGGTCAAAATTATAATAAATAATAACCCAGAGATCACTGATGGAGCACTTCACACCCACTTCCGAGGCTGTCATACCTGAGTAATTTATTTCAAATGGAAAGGAGTCAACTTACCTTTCTTTTCAATTTCCCACTAATCTATATACTTTACCCCACTACTATAACTCTATACATCTTTCTCTACCCCACCTTATCCTATACCCTCCTCCCTTATTTCTTTATAGATTTTGGAGGATGCTGTACACTTCATGGTGTGTATGTATGCTTATATATATATATATATATATATATGTATATACTAATGTCAATCTTAAACATGTGAACATGTGGCATACATTTCCATACAAAAAAGAAATGTTTCTATGTTAATGTTAATTGTTCTTTGTTAAATGTTAAATGTTAAGTTCCTTGAAATCAATTTTTGATATTGGCTCATATATTAAATTTTTGTATTCAGTTTGGGCTTGGCTGAGATAAAGTCCTCAAAATCTGTTCATTGTCTGAATGTCCATTTTCTTTTCATTCATTATTATGGATAATTTTGCTGCATACACTATTTTTGACCCTGAACCTAGTTCTCTTGTCTCTTGATTGTTGGTATGAATTATTCCAGAATCTGTGCTCTTTCCTTGTGACCAGTGATAAATCCTATAGAATTCTAATTGCACTTTCAGAATATTTTAATTGTTTTTTTTTTTTTTTCAAAATTTTCTCTCTTATCTGGGGGATTCAAAATTTGCCGTAATATTCCTATGTCTTTTCCTCAAAGTATCTCTTTGAAGTGGTAATTGGTAGATTTTTTGCTATTTCCCTTTAAATTCTATTTTTTAGGACAATTTTCTTGCATTATTTCATGCTTTATGGTGTCAAGATTTTTTTTTCTTGGCCACAGCTTTTAGGTAATTCAATTATTCTTATATTCTTCCTAATTTTTTTCTTTAGATTTTTTGCTTTTCTTCTAAGATTCTCCACAGTTTCTTCTATTTTTTTCTTTCTTTAAATCTTGTTTTGTTATTTCTTTGTCTCTTACAGTATTATTGGCTTCCCCTTTCCCAATTCTAATTTCCAAAGATTTTTTTTCTTTAACACTCTGTTTTCTAGTTTATTTGATTTTTTTCCCACAATCTTGTTTTTCTTAGATTTATTTTTTTGTTTGTTTGTTTTTCCTTAACCTCTCTCATTTGTTTTAAAGGCTTTTTTTTCTGAGTTCCTTCTATAAATCCTTTATGGGCAGGTAAACATTTAATGTTATTCTTTGGGGTAGAACACACTTTTTATTTCACTACATAAATCCCAGTATTCCCTATTGCCATGCTTGGGTTCTTCTTTGCTTTTGTGTGTGTGTGTGTGTGTGTGTGTGTGCGCGTGTGTGTTTGTTTGTTTGTTTGTTTAATGAGAAGTATTAGTTTAAGTACCCCTAATAATGGGATGGAGGAGGATGAAGCTTTTAGTTTCACTTCAGTTGTCGCCTCTCACCTGGAACCCCAAACTTAGAGTTCCACTCTTCTGCAAGTGTCCACAGACAGCAGCATCCCTGTCCTACTGCTTCTGCATTCACTTGGTGTGCTGGTTCCTTCTCATCCATGGATTCTTCTCAGCAGCCCACATTTGCCTAGCATTCCTCCTAATCACCTAAGGTTCACTCAGTCTTCCCATACTCCATGGAGACTGGGCACACTGTATGGGAAGTGAAAGTTTCTCTGATTCCTCCTGAAGCTTGAGCCAAGCCCAGCTAGCCCCAGGACTCCCTATTTGCTGTTTCATCAGAGTTAGCCCAAGGTGACTGCACTTCACATTGTTAATCCTTGTCTAAATTCTTTCTCCCAGTCTTCTCAGTTTATCCCAAGAGTACTCTGTTTCTGCCCTAAGTTGTCTTTGTTTTTTCACAGTCTGTGTTTTCTCTGAGCCACAGATTTGTTCTGTTGTTTTTGTTTTGTTTTGGGGAGCAACTGGTGAGCTTGAAATTTTCTAATCTACTCCTCCATCTTCCCAGAATTCCCCCCTCCTCTCCATCTTGATAATAGACAAAAACAATATTTTCCCAAGATCTGTCAGAACAAATACGAGTAGGAATATACCCATTAGTCCAAACTTAGAATTTCTTCTATTATCTTATGACATCTTGTCCTGGATAAGTCTCTCAGTTATTTCCCACATTGGTTGATTTCTGAATGAAGAAGTAGAAAAGGGGAAAAAACTTGGTCTTAATTCAATAAATTATTATTAAATTGCCAAATATAATACATTATTTAATTAATTACTAATTATTAGATATAACATATGTGTTTTCTTTTTATACAATATATATATATATATATATATAACATATTTGATATTATATTTATACAGTCATATCTATTTATCTGTTTGTCTTTCTTGCAACGGGAAACAATTAGACTTTGTTCAGGATCAGACTCCTTTTGGAGTTTTAAAACCTTAACAAGTTTTCTACCTGTTGCTGAGATTCTGAAATAACAGAACCCTTGTTAGTCTAATAAAGTAGCAACAGTACTAGCCAAGACCTTCCATTTGGAAATAAGGGAAAAGTCAGTCCAAATACTAAGTCTGAAGTTGAGAAGTAAACTGAATGTGTTAAAGAAAAAGAACCCCATCACAATGAGCTATTATGCTGGCCAAGCACAATTAACATACACCAATGCAGACAAGAATGACTACAAAATATCTGTAAGTAATGTCTCAGAGCAAATACATCTTGGGAGCAAATTTCACTATAATTTCCAGAAGAAACAACACAATACTTTTTAAATAATTAAAATAATTTTAAAATTGAATGAAGAAATTAAGGGAAAAAGTAAGGAAAATAAAAAAAAAATGAGAGCTATAGAAGAAAAAATTGGAAAGGGAATTAACAGCTTGACACAAGAGGCACAAAACATTTCCTGAACAAATTCTTTTAAAAATTATAATGTAGCAAATGTAAAGTAATGACTTTTGAGCAAATTTGAAATATTAAAACACAGTCAATAATCACCATCATAAAGATCAGAGCACATGGAATATATTACCAAAGACAGATGATGCTGAATTAAGTTCACAAATAACTTGCACAGCAAAATGATATATAATTTTACAGATGGATATTTAATGAAATAAAAGATTTCCCAACATTCTTGATGAAAAGACTAGAAATACAAAGAAACTTTGAAGTTCAAACACAGGAGTTAAGAGAAATATGAAAAGGTAACCATAAGGGAAAAATACTGACAATAAAGAAGGATAAGTTGCTTACAGTATATATAGGGAAATGATTACTATCATTATCAAGGTTCAGAGAAAGAGTCCAATTAGTCAGCATCTCAGCATTGTTCTGTTAAGTATTAATGATCTAAAGGAAATAATGGAGAATAGAAGAGGAATATACTAAAGTGGGTTTCGGGGTAGGGATGGAAGATAGGGAAAGAAGACTGTTAGAAATTACCTAACAATCAGTGTTCACAAATAAGCATCTATATAAACAAGGGGAGGAGATGAGGTCAATGACTACAACTTGAACTTTACTTTTACTTGTACTGGTCAGAAGGAAAAAAAAAATAAATATATATATATATATATATATATATATATATATATATCCCCATATTTTTTAGCATATATTATACTTGATAGGGAAATTAGAGTAAAATGAAAGAATGATAAGTCATAATGAGAGGAAGCGTTAATTAAGTAGTTCTAAGCAAAACAAACTCTACAGATATACTAAAATGGACCTTTTTTTGAGGTGGAAAATAACTGAAAGAGGTGGGGGGATTTCTAGAAGTATGAAGATAAATGAATAAGTTATGGCATATAAGTGGGAGTATTATTGTGCTGCACTCCTGGCAATTTAATGATGAGCTCATCATTTAGAAGACTAATGATAAAATATATTACTTATTTCCTGGTAGAGAGATGAAGAACTTAGAATGCAAAATTAATGATGCATATGGGTGTACATACACACCCATATGTATACACACAGAAAGAAAGAGACACACATATGTGTTTATATATATTTATTTATTTATTGGTGGGAAAAGATGACCAATGTAAAAATTTGTTTTGATTGACCTTACACATTTATTTTTGTAGAATCCTCAAATTGAAGTTTGGGTAGATTTTGACTGATTCAAAGTGTTGTATAATGTGTGTGTGTTTACATTAAGAAGTTTGGTGACTTTTTGTGATATTGAAAGTTGCTAAGTGCTGGTACTGATTAACATATGAATATAACAGAAAGAAGTAAAAAAAATGCCTTTTGTAGAGAACATTAACATAAGGGAAATACTTGTCTATATTGAACATATAATACATCCTGCTGGTTCTGCCTATAGAGAAAGTCAAAGTATCAATGTTTCTTTTTATTCAAAAATTGCAAGGCTTTGCAACTCTATCCTGAAACCAAAGTATTTTAATTGGTACAAAAGAACCAATAGAAGGTGTTTTTTTTTCCTTTTGTTATAATATTGTATCATTATTTCATTTAACAGTGTGTTGTCAGTTAACATATAGATATAAGGAGGACAATGTCAAAAGGAAAGGGTCCATAAACTGAAATATTTACAATAACATTGTGTGTTTGTGTCTGTATGTGTGTATGTGTGTGTAACAAAGAACTGAAAATGAAGTAGATGCTCATCCTTTTAAAACCTGCTAAACAAATTGTGGTCTATGAATATAATGGAATATTACAATGCTATAAGGTAAGAAGATAAATAAAGAAGCTTTGGGAAATTTTGTAAATAGATGCAAAAAGAAATAAGTAGTAATAGTATAACTATGCATAGTAGATTGTAATGGAAACATTTATTATACAACTACCCTGTGGCCAAAATGGCTAAATTATAGGAGATACAAATATAAAATGCAGATAGTACCTCCTCACATCCTAACTGGAAAAGACCCTACATAAAAGATGGTTCATATTTGTATCCAGTTCAGAACAAATGTTTAGACAGGGAAAATAGTAGGAAATATGACATAAAGAGTTTTGAAAAGTAATGGAACGAAATTATACGAATTGTACCAAGATAATAAGTTCAAAGATTAGAATGGAGTGGGCCTCTGAGATATCTGTAGCTCAGAGCAATAAGATTTGGTTAGAGAAAGAGTCCCTGGCATCACTCAGTGGTAGGGAGTTTTGTTGTCACTTAGCCTTGCATTGGCAAATTGAGATTGAGAAGATTAAGTTCCTTGGCCTCCCACCACATGGGCTGGTAGAAACTGTTGGTTCTTGTCTTTAGAAATTTATATCAATAAAAAACAATTATAACTGAAAAGTCTTGGATCAGAAGAAAAATAATATCAAAAATTATCCCTCCCTTCCTTGCTTTGTTGACATGAAAGACTTAGGTTATGGAACATGCATATATTACATAATTTTCATTACATTGCCTAGCTTTGCTGAGTTTCTTTTTTCTTTCCCTTTTTTCCCCATTCTTCAGTTTAGGAATGGAAATGACATATTGGGAAGTGTACATTATGTGAAAGATAGAGAAAAGAATCTTAATGAAACAATTTTAAAAATATATATATATATAATTGGACAATAAGAACAATTCCCCCAAAATACTTAAAGAAGGAAGTGTTTATACTCTCTACACATCATTACAATAGTTTTTAAGGGACTTTTAAAAGATAAAACAAAAGCTGATGAAATTAAATGAGTAAATTTCAAGTGTACAGGAGTGAAATAAGATGTGCCTACAATATCATTCTCCTATGTTTCAGTGTTTTAACAATTTGCTTTCTTCATTTTATACCAGAACAGCCAGAGCAGTTCAAGAGTTTTAAGGAATTTGTCAATCATTTTATCTATAAATCCTATAAAATCCTTGGACTTGTGTAGATAAGAATTGATAAAAATCAGTTATATCACAAAATTTTAATCAGCTAAATTTTATAAACTTCTTTTTCTAGATTCCAATATAGTGTCAACTATTTTAATACAGTTCTCAAAAAAATGAAGGGAAGAACTTTTATGTAGTTTTGTAGATTACAACCCAAAGTGGTTTTGGCATATGATTCAAGATTTAAGTAGAATGCTCAACCCTCAGGGCAATTCAACCATTACTTTAGTGGGGGAAAGGATCTTTATTTAGAGAAAAGGAAAACTAGTAGATAGAAAAAAGAAAAGTTTCTTACCAAAATGGTTCAACTTCAGTAGCCATTAGCAGTATTATAGTTTATATAAGAATTGAAAATTGTTTTTGCTGGCAATCCTGGTTGAAGCAGAAAGTTTATATTCCTCTGATATCCTTTCAGCATTTTTCCACAAGTGTCCTGTATCCTCATGTTTTCTTATGGTTAATCAATGTGCCCCATTTCCTGACTATGAGAGAGATCTCTTGGGCCTGCCTTCCTTTAGTCTACTATTCTGAATCAATAATGAACTCACCTAAATCTCTTGGCTTTTGGAAATTGCTATTCAAGGTTTGAACTAGTTAATATGATAAATTTAATTTTGTTTATTGTAGAGAGACACAGACAGTGGGGGAACTCTTGGTAAGGTATAAGAACCTTTAATCCAGAGGAAACCTGCTGACTATGTCTGTTTCTGGTCTCATCTCCTCTTGGGGCATCTCTGCCTTCCTGAGAAGTCAGAAGGGGCAGGACCACTTGTGCTATACTTGAAGCAGGACTACTTACAGTAAGAGAGGCATTTACATATTAATAGCAGGGTTCTTAAAGTTAGTACTTGCATAGTGTTCTGTGATGATGTACTGGTACTATAGTCAGCACATGCTCAGTGTGCTATAGTAATGTAATTGTACTAAGGTATTTAGGGGATGAAAGGACTTGAAATAAATGAACTCCATCTTTGACCATCTATTTGGGTCTCTGCCTTCATTACTCCTCCACTAAGACCAAGGACTCAAGGTGATCCCACAATCCTCCAGAGAGCTAGTCTCCCAACTTGGGAGTTCTAGAAAGCACACTACAATCCATAAACTAAAAGGTTCTAGTGAGGCGATATAATTCATTATATATTAAGCACCTACTATTTGCAAAGCATTTTGCTAAATTAAAAAGATACAAAAATAAAACAAAATAATCCCTGCTCAGGAAAAGTTTAAATAGGGTAGTAAAACACGCATACTGGAAGGTATATATTTAACTATCATTGTATGTCGTTGCTTAATTGCTTCATTCCATTTTTGATGTGGGGCAAGGACTGATAATTCAATACTCAGCTCAACTCCTTAGGGTTTTCTGTTGTGACAACAAGATTTCCACAATTCTCCCTACTGTTGCCTTCTTTAGGGTGCCAATATTTATCTCATTCTAGTGATGTGGTCTAAATGAATTTTTTTTTCAATTAAAATGCTGTGATTTGTGGTCTGAAATACCAGGAGAAAATCATATCTTCTCTTTTTACATCATTTCAAGGAAGTGAATTACAGAAGAATGACTTAGCAGTTCTTTACTCATAATCATAGAAGGAAAAGGAAAACAAAAACAAAATCTGAAACAATTAGTCCTTGAAGGGGAGTGAGGATAGGGGTGTGTGTGAGAGAGAGAAGGGGGAAAGATTATTCCAGACCCAGGCAGTCTCAAATCTTTTAATTTTTTAGCGTAATCCCATGAAAATACTTCAAAGAAATTTAGTTGGAAGTGCTCAGAATGAAATTTCTTCCTCCTGCTCCATTAAGGTGGTATTATAAAAATGGTTTTAGGAAATATAGATCCTTTAAATCAAGTAGAGGTTCTTAACTTTTGTTGAGTCATGGATTCAAAAGTGTTTTGGAATTCAGCTTAACAGCCAATCGATAAATATTAAGTATAAGCATTTATTCTGAAATCAACAAATGCTACAAAATCAGACTTAAGTTATTATATTCATGGTTATTTAGAGTTAAGAAAATTATAGTGATGCAGAGATTTCTTTTATTTATTTTCAGTGATTTGGTTATTAAATGTGTCTTGCACATCCTTGCCTGGACCCATTTGAACAGTCTGGTGAAACCTATAAACAAGTGCCTTCTCAAAATAATGTATTTTGGGTTTATTTTTAGTGAAATCTATTGCATTGAAGTCCAACTACCAAAATTAAAAAATATATTTATGGACACCTAGTTAAGAAATCTATTCTAAGTTTTCAAATTGGTTGATACCTCAAATTGTTATATCTTTTCTGTTCTGATATATGCCAGGGAGTTCAGGAGATACAAGCTTTAAAAGCCCATGTTCCTTGATCTTATTCAGCACCTTGATGGATAGTAGTCTAGGCACCATGATGTCTTTTGTTCAACATCCTTATTTCTCTTCAAACTTCCACATTACCCATATTCTAAATCACTGTTACCCTAGGTTGATCATGTTCTATATCATTTTCCTCAAATTGGAATGATATTTCATTTGAGCCACATTACTACCCTCCCTCTCCCAGGGGGAAAAATATTTCTGATGATTGTGTATCAGATTAGCATGGGGGATTGAAGAGAGTGTTACATATTCAAAACTAAATAATTTATAGAAAAAAAGAGTATCAGTGGTGAATAAAAAGGGGAAGAGATGAAGAAATATTTTTTTTTCTGTGAAACGTAACATCTGTGTAGAGCTTTAAAGGAATAGAAAAAATTATAAACGGTGAAGAGGGATTATGTTCTAAACATGTGAAACAGCCTATGTAAAGAAATTGCGTGAAAATCTATATAACTCCTTGGAATATTTATCCATGTTGTCCTGTACAAATGAGCTCTGAGATGTAGTGTTCCCCTTACCTAGCTAAAACACCATTGATCTTCTATAGTACCACTTTGCTTGTGAAGAGAGCCACCAACAACTAAGATTTATATCATTACAAGACACACATATGAATCACAAAGTAATTTTGGTCTCCAAATCCAGGAACAGCTCCTTTTCTGTATAAGTGCCAAACACTCTGAAGAGGAGATTTACCACGATTTTGGATAATAATAGACAAGTTTCTTTTTGAAGATGTCCTATCTTCCATTTATAACACCCTTATTGAAAACTCCACACCATTCAGAAAGATTCACCCACAATGCTGTCTTTCCCCACAGACCATAAGGAAGCTTCTTGTCTGCAAGTTCTGCAGAGCCACTACTTGGGGTCTTTAAGATGAAATTAGAATTTATCTAGTCAGAGTCCATTCCCCAAATATCTTCCTTTCCTATCCACAATTCTCTCTTGAAATAGGGCAGGCAAAACACACGCACACACATAAATAGAATAATAAGTCATATCCTTTTTCTCTCTTTCTCTTTCTTTTCCTTTCTTTTTTTTTTCTTTTTTTTTTTGTTTGTTTTTGTTTTTTGTTTTGTTTTTATCTTTCTTACTTTCTTTCAACTCTATCAATAAAAGCACATATATGCTTTCCAGGAGCTTTTGCCTTCTATTAAGTGATGTAATATTTACATTAAGAAAAGCAGAAAGGAAGGAAGGAAGGAAGGAAAGGAAAGAAGAAATGAAGGAAGAAAAAAAGGAAGGAAGAAAGGAAGAGAGGGAGAAATATGTATATTATATATATGTGTATATATATATATACATACATACATGCGCAAATACATACACATATTTACTTACTTAAATGCATACATGGAGATATATGTGTGTATGTATGTGTGTGTGTATGTGTGTATTTGTAGAACATTTTATCAGGGCAATATATAATACTAATTTAATTATTACTTATTTAATATTCCTTTTAGATGTTTTCTCAGAAATTAATTAAAGATTTAATAAGAGGGGAGGAAAAGCTCTTTTTAGAACTAAAAATGCTATGTAGCACTAAAAATGTTTCCTTGATCCTAGTTCATAGTGTAGGAAAAGTGAAGATCTTTGCTCTTTAGCTTTATGGACATGTAAGACACAAGTCACATAGGGCAGGATTTTCAGTGACCCCATTTTCTTTTGCCTTTCCTCTTGTCTTTTCTCCATGGTTTAATTTTTGACATTTTTTTCTCTAGATGAGATTCTATCAAATTGTTCCATTTTATTCAATTACAATTCGCGAGCAAAGTAGGTTGTGTAAACCTATCCTCAGCCCTATCACTCATTGCAAGTGAGAGTTTTATACCAAAATTGCTGGTTTGGGTAAACTCTAAAGAATGGTCTATCTTCTTGAGCTCTTCATAAATTGAAACCTTGTCAAGTTGAACTGAAACTTTTCATTTTATCATTTCAAGGTGTTGATAAATATGATCAAAACTATAAAAATGTCAAGCTTAATATAGGCCGCAGGCAGTTAAACTGAAAGTAGTTAATACAATAACAATGTTTTTAATACTTTTCACCATTTAACACTTAATAATTTCAAGCTTTTAAAGAGACAGATTTGTGGAACCTTTCGTAATGAAATGGAACAGCCTCTCAAATATTGCATGGGAAGTAGACTGACAATACAATAATGCCTCTCTGTCTTTATTATTTCTATAAATGCAAAAAAATGAAATTTTCAGAAGGGAATGTGACCATTGTTTAGGGATTTTAAATCAGTACTGCATTTTGTAAAAAGGCAAAATTTACTTCCTAGCTTTACTTTTTTTTTAAGGTAGCACTATGTTGTTCATTGGAGATTAAAAGCTAATTTAGTTCACTGACTGCAAATATGATTACTTATAAACTATAGCATAAAATTGTAGAGCAGAAGGGAATCTGAAGAGGTTTGTGCGTGCATACCTGTGTGTGTGTGTGTGTGTGTGTGTGTGTGTGTGTGTTGTGTGTGTATGTCTAAAAGAAATCTTTCTTTGTATGTCTAGAGAAAATAGGTGTCCTAAATGGAAGGAAAGGGACAAAATATTTATTAACTCCTACTATATGCCAAGAACTGTGCTCAACACTTTACAAATATTATTTTGTTTGCTCCTCACAACAACCTTGTGATGCAGATGCCATTATGTTCTCCATTTTACAGTTGTAAAGAGGAAGACACTCATTTAGTAACTTATCTAGGATCATACAGTGGTATCTAAGACAGATTTGATCTCATCTCTCTGACTCCAAGTCCAACACTCTGTCAAGTATGTCACTCACTTAGCTATCTGAAAGCAAATATGTCTCACCATAAAACCTAAGTTCAAATCCCACCTCAGTTACATATATGCCGAACAATTTCCTCAATTATTAAAAAAAAAAAAAAAAAAAAAAAAAAAAGTGAAAAAACCCAGTATTTTAGGTTTGGTTTGTGGATAAAATAAGATAATATTTTGAAAGTGTTTTGCCAACCTTAATATACTTTATGAATGCTAGGTATTATTATTGTAATTATTACCTGGTAAATTATTATAAACTTAATTTACATCATGTGATTATCTATCCTGCCCTATTATTAAGTCTGGGAAAATTCTTTCATAATACTTTTAATTTTTTTTCCATGAAATGTTAGCTAATTTCTTATTCTTTTTAGAGATCACAAAATTCTGTAATTCATAGAGAACTAAGACCATGCAACCATTAAAAAAGAATGCTCTTGTAATTATACCCAGAAAACAAGTCATAAAACGTTTTCTTGAGAAACTGCAATGGAGAAAAAATCCACCATCCCCTAAGGGAATTCATTATTGTTAGAAATGTTTTGTCTTTTTTTTTTTTTTTTTAATTTAATTCCTATATTTGCTTCTTTGCAATTTCTACCCACTAATCTGTTCTGGAGGCGAGCAAAGTAAGTAAAAGTTAAAGGAAAAAAAAAAAGTTGAAGATATTTTTATCTCTAAAAGCCTTATCTCCTCCAGCTTAAATATTCTTAGTTTCAATTAGTTAATCAATGAGCATTTATTAAGCACCTATTAGGTTCCCTGGTACTGTGCTAACCACTGAGTATTCAAAGATAGCAAAAAAAAAAAAAAAAAAAAAAAAAAAAAAAAGTGTCCACCCTCAAGGAGCTCACAATTTAATGGGGAAACAAGCAAGCAAAAAAAGTACATAAATGAGCTTTTCCAGAAATAGAAATAAGAAAAATTTGCATATGCATTTCTAGCTCTGCTTATTTCACTGTTTTCCAAATTTTATAGGGTATATAGTTCATTATAACGATATAATTTGTATGTATTAAAGGTAAGTAATTGGTCACTTGCTTATTCCTTTTTTTATATAAAGCTTTTTTATTTTCAAAACACATGCTTAGATTTCAACATTCATTCTTGCATAACCTTATGTTCTAATTTTTTCTCCCTCTTTTTCCCCACTTCCAGCAAATAATCCAGTAGATGTTAAATGTGTGCAATTATTCTATAAATATTTCCACAATTATTATGCTGCACAAGAAAAATCAGATCACAAAGGAAAAAAATGAGAACAAAAACAAAATACAAGCAAAAAACAAGAAAAAAGTGAAAATATGATGTGATGCACATTCATTCCCCTCTCTGGGCTTTCTCTATCACAACACCATTGGAACTGGCCTGAATCACCTCATTGATGAAAAGAGCCATGTCCATCAGAGTTGTTCATAGTTTATAATCTTCTTGTTACTATGTACAATATTCTATTGCTTCGATTCACTTCACTTAGCATCAGTTTAAGTAAGTATCTCTAGGCCTCTCTGAAATCATCCTGCTGATCATTTGTTATAGAAAAATAATATCCCATAATATTCATATATCATAATTTATTAAGCCATTCTTCAGCTGATGGGCATCTACTCAGTTTTCACTTTCTTATCACTATAAAAAGGGCTACTAAAAACATTTTTGCACATGTGGGTCCTTTTCCCTTTCTTATGATCTCTTTGGTATACAAGCCCAATAGAAACATTGTTGGATCAAAGGGTATGCACAGTTTGATAACCATTTGGTATAGTTCCATACCACTCTCCAGAATGGGTTAGATTAGTTCACAATTCCACCAACAATGCATTAGAGTCCCAGTTTTCTCACATTCCTTCCAAAATTCATCATTATTTTTTCCTGTCATAAAAGCCAATCTGAGAGGTATATAGTGGTATTGAAGGGTTATCTTAATTTGCAATTCTCTGATCAATAGAGATTTAGAGTATTTTTTCGTATGACTAAAAATTGATTTAATTTCTTCATTTAAAAATTGTTCATATCCTTTGACCATTTATTAATTGGAGAATGGCTTATATACTTATAACTTTGAGCCAATTCTCTCTATATTTTAGAAATGAGGCCTTAATTAGATGACTATAATGTAATTTTTTCCTAGTTTACTGCTTCTCCTCTAATCTTGGCTACATTGGTTTTGTTTGTACAAAAACTTTTCAACTTAGTATAATCAAAATTATCCAATTTGAATACCATAATGTACTATAATTATTCTTTGACCACAAATTCCCTCATTCTAAACAGAGCTGAGAGATACACTATCCTTTGCTCTTCTAATTTGCTTATAGTATCACTCTTTATATCAAAATCATGGACTCATTTATATGGCTATAAAATGTTATGTATGTCTTAATGCCTTGTTTCTGTCATACTAATTTCCAATTTTCCCAGAAATTTTTGTCAGATAGTGAGTTTTATCCCAGAAGTTGGGGTCTTTGGGTTAATCAAACACTATATTACTATAGTTACTGACTTGTAAACCTAGCCTATTCCACTGATCAACTATTCACTTGCTTATTCCTTAAGAATGAAGATATCAATCCAATTAGTCACTTTGATGCTATTTTTTTTTAAGACAGAGACAAGACTATTCTCTTTAAAAGGAAAAAAAATACAAGTAAAATAAGGTTAGCTACTCAAATTTTTCTTCATTGTCAGTTAGCATTTTATCCTGAACAGTTGTCCCATTCTATTTTATGATCCTTAGTTTTCCATATCAGGCTTAGTTCACCTTGAGCCATAAAGTTGTTTTTGTTTTTGTTTTTGTTTTTGTTTTTATACTATTCATAGAAAACTCTGAGAAAAAGAGTTTTGCTTTTCTTTTCTAGGAGAGGGATTCTTAACACTTTGAATATAATGGATTCCTTCTGAAGTCTTTTGAAGCCTTTAGGCCTTTCTCAGATACATGCATATGGAAGCAAACATAATATAAATATATATATACATATATATATATGATATGCTCAAATATGCATGAGGGTGCATACATATATCTATACATATATTTATATAGATTGATATCTGGATATGTAAATAGGTACTTATATATAAACATCTGTCTTACTACTAGGTACTTATCTATGTATTTTTGTGTATGTATTTTTATCTTAATCTCTATCCATCTCACTAAAAATGTAGGAACCCAAATATAAACACAATAAATTCTGAAAAAGTAATAAATTCTGAAAGAATACAAGGTATAATACAAATATAATTTATAGTTTTACATTTAAATTCATATAAGGAATTTATTATCTTTATTAGTATCACTGTATTGCATCACAGTGGTACCAATATACCATTCTTATGTCCTAGGAAGCACTCAAGCCTAATTCAGTCCCTAATGGAAGACATATCTTTCTTAATGGTTAAAGAAGTAAAGATAGGGTCTTTGTGTATTAGGCTATATTAGATAGTGACAGTAACTCTTCCTCACTCTTTTGTTACTAAAGCTAAGTAGCTAATGAACTTAAAGGGAGATGAAGAAATATATTTCACTTAATGACAATACTTCTCTTCCCCCTACAAACAACAACAACAACAACAACAACAACAACAAAACATAATTCTCCCATTTCCAATTAGCCTTCTAAATGTAAATGCATATTGGTAATTAGCAATTTGTTCTGTTACTCACAAAGCACAATCAACTTTGGGTATATATTACATAGTTGAAAAATATTCCATATTCCAAATATAGACTCTATATCTGTATTCTATACTGTAACATTGAAAAAACAAAGCATTACAAAAAAGTTATCTCCAGTTAGACATAAATATAAAGGACCATACATTGGAGAGCTGGTTAATATCTTTTATGCAACTAGAGATTCATGAAGGCCATGTGCCATGTGTTTGACTACTTTTGAGGCAAAGCATTTCTGAAGAGCTCTTTAATGAAGTTCCCAGAGTCAATCTGAAGGAATCCTAATGCAACTAATCACTTCCTATCTTCCTCTGAACCACTTATTAATTAACATGTTAATGCTCTGTTTGATTTCTTAGATTTGGTTTGAGAGACAGTAAAACAGCTATTTTCAAATTAAATTAAATTGAGTTGTGAGAAGATTTTCAACTGATAAAGAACATTTTGTACTCTACTAATTCCAGTACTCATTAAGGTTAAAAAAAGAGAACTTTAAATGAAAATGTTGATATTATTGTGGGCAAAATTTATTTCTGAATACTTTGCTGGTATGACATTAGCATTTGAAAATTTTAGTACTCACAGATGGAGGAAATTGTCTTCAGGTTACTGTAAAATTCACCAAACAGCATCTATCTAAGCTGTTATCAAAAAAACAAGATTGATAAATACAAATTTGTGGGAATAGAATAAAAATATACTGTTAAAAATTCTAGGACATTTTTCAGGTTGGACAACTCCTGGTATGGGAACTTTATTTCTTAATAAAGATAGCAACCCCCATATGACTTAAGTTACTATAAATTAGTCCTAAGGAATTCCATGAGGAACTTAGGAGTTAAACAACTTGTTTAAGGTCATATTTTCCTAAAGTGTAAGAATCCAGAATTGATCCAAAGTCATTTCGATTCTCAAGTTTAGCATTTTATCATCTTTGTCACATTTCCTTTATGGAATTAATAAGAGTTATCTGTTATCCATATTCTATATTAATGATCTTCTCTGATGCCATATCATCATGGATGAAATCTACAGATTCTGGCTATCAATTTTATCTTTTTTATACTTTTTCTAATAATTAGAATAATTCATTCTCATAATTTATCTTAGAAATCCTAGAAAATATGTAAATTATATTTAATAACAAAAGTATAAATATATATATATATACACACACAATTATTCTGAGTTGTCACTGATTACTTGAAGAACTATAAAATGAGTTGATGATCTGGAGAAGATATAAAACATATATACAAGAGTCAGAAGGGACCTTATAGATCATGTAGTTCAACATCTTCATTTTAAAAATGTGGAAATTGATGTTTGCTCAAGGTTCTTAGCAGTGGCAATATTCAAATTACAGACTCCAAATCCACTGTGGTTTCTATTTCCGTATAGTTAGCCTCTCAGTTTTGATATAGTAGTTGTCGGATATTTAGAGTTAGTCAGGAAATTAAAGGACTTGCTCTTTAATGTTGCTTGTCTCTTAAGTGACACTGATTAAATTTTAAGTTTATAATGGCTGACAGATACTTAAAAAACAGTACCTTAGCCTTGTATTATAGATCCCTGTGGGTAGCTGGACCTCTTTTTTTCTTATACTGAATCCATACAGCATAGTCTGGTGGACATCCAAATATTTAAATTTACTTCTTCTTTGTCTGATTATGAGGCTGCCTAGCAGCAGAAGGGGCAGATATCTTCTATTGTATTACATTAGTGTCTTTAACTGCTCATAGCATTTCCCTAGTGCAACTTTGCACTTAACCTTTCCCCACCCTGATTTTCAAGTTTCTGCTGACACTGAGCTGTTCTATGATATCACTCTTATAGAGCATAGTTATCATACTACATGATCTCCTAAATGACTATCTCAAAATCATTAATAACACTTGTCATGAGCCAAGAAATGTTTCCTGGAAACAGTTAAGATATTATACTAGATTCTATATAGTTGTTTTTTTTTCATTCTTAAGCACAATAGTCAAAAAACCTGGCCAAATAAAAATGTGCTCCTTATCCAATCCATTTTTGCTCCTTTGTTCAGGGGAAATGGACCTATATTTATTCATTTAGTAAATTTTGGTCACCTGTTATGTACTATACTATATTTGGCATTTGAAAGGGGGACAGAATTTCTATGTCATGAAATTTGCAGTATAGTGCAATGATCCATATGATCCATATGAAAAAACACACACACATAACTATAAGGCTTGATGTCAAAGTGGGATTAAAAGGGTACAGAATACTACGTTAATCCAGAGGTTGGAGCAATTAGTCATAACTTCAGTAAGCAGAAAAGGGTTTCAAAAATAGAAGGCATTATTACCTTGGGTTTGAAAGCAGATAAAATTAAAAAATATTAAATTAAATTTAAAATGCTAAGCTAGAATAAAATGATGCTTCAGGTAGAAAAGAACAAGGCAAATGGATAGAGATAAAAATTACAGAGTATATTTAGCATATATTTAATATTTCTACAGGAATAAAACAGAACAGTCGAGGAGAAAAAAATGCTTTAAAATAGGTGGGGAAAATTTTTTACACTTTTCTGATAGGTACTGACTTTCATGGAAGGTCTTGAAGCAAGCTGGAAGGTTACCCAAATACATCAATACTGTATTTGTGAAAGAATAATTTACTATAGATGTAGCATCGACTTTGATATCACTGACCATTTCATCATAAAGTAGCCTAATATTCAGTATGAATAGAAGAGGCCTTAAGCAAAATTGTACAGTGACAAAATGTGATTTAAAAAATGATTGTTCTGGCCTCATCCTACTCTAATTGTTTCTTCTTTTATGTTCCTATACTTTTCAATATTTTTTCAATTCTTTTCAATGTATCAAAGCCAAAAAGATGCCACTACCCTTTTCTTTTTCCTCATGATTCCCCTTTCCTTGCCTAATTTATTTGTCCTCTTGAACTTCTTTCCACATTTTAATGTTTTCCAATGTTTAATTTGAAAACGAGTTAATCTAACAAATTATTTCATGTGAACCAGAGGATTACAATTGATTTGAAGCATTTTAAGTAGAAAATAAGAAATGATGCCATATTTTTGTTTAATCAATGGAAAAATATTAATAATGTTAATTTGAGGTCCTATTAAAAGGATAGGGGTTAATATCAGTGCACTGAGTCTAAAGAGAGTTCTTGGCCTCAGAAGAGAAAGAGTCTTCAGAAAATATAAAATCTCTGTCATAGCCAGAATTAGTCCAAGGGAACTATTTGTCCTCTTGTGACTAAGTGACTCTTCATGCCTTTAATACTCAGCTCAGGCCCCACTCGAAGTGTTCTGACTTCCAAACTACAGCATTTAGCTACTTTATATTTGAGTATAGAAGTGTTTATGAATTAATATTTCTCATTATAAATGTTATCTTTGCAAGCCCATTGTCTAAACAATATCTGGTACATGCTAGGGGCATAATAAACATTTTTGCTTGAATTATTGGTAGAACTGGAGGAAACTATTGATTTTCCTTGTTCAGATCACTCTAAATCAGTCTGACTAGAAATGACTTTCCATTTCTACATATATCCAGTTCTAGTGTAGTTATGTACTATACTATATTTGGCATTTGAATGGGGGACAAAGTTAAGTATAACTTTGAGTTAATTAGAGAATTTAATAATCATTCTCTCACCATGAAGTATTAAGGTATTATTACCTTTAATTGTATCAATAAATGTAGAGTGAATATCAAGTATGTGCATAACATAATTTACTTCAATATAATTTTATAAGAGAAAATAATTTTCTCATACATTCCTCAACATAACTACTCCTATGATATCCCAAGCTCAGATTCTAAGCATGCTCTTTGATCTTCAAATTAATTATCCATTCATAATTCTATAGATTTCTTTTTTTTCTAACTACTATTCATGTTGTCTTCCCTTAAAATGCTGCATCTTTTGTCTTTGATTTTGGTGCCCATTTCTTGTTCAGAGTATGTCTTCCCCCCAGTTCCCTTCTTTTCAAAATTGGCATTTCATATCTGTCTTTGTCTTTTAATTTTATGCTTCAGGCTTTTCTCTCATACTTGTTCCTTCGTGTGCTTACTGCCACTGAGCATTTTTCTTAGGTTTCTCTTTTTGATTTTTAGTGTGTATGTACTATTTACCTTTCTGCTAACTCAATATACATTAGCATGGTGAAATAATTTTCCCTCATATTCCACATTGCTGCTGTTTTTCTGAACCATGGAATGAGTCCAAAAAGCTATCAGGAGCCTTTATTGAGTACTTGAATTATAGAAACATTGAAAAAAAGGCTCTACCATTCTCCAATTGATAAATAGTCAAAGAATATGAACAATTTTCAGATGATGAAATTGAAACTATTTCCACCCATATGAAAAGGTGTTCCAAGTCATTATTGATCAGAGAAATGCAAATTAAGACAACTCAGAAACATGACTACACACTTATCAGATTGGCTAAGATGATAGGAAAAGATAATGACGAATATTGGAAGGGATGTGGGGAAACTGGGAGATTGATATATTGTTGGTGGAGTTGTGAACAGATTCAACCAATCTGGAGAGCAATTTGGAACTATACTCAAAAAGTTATCAAACTGTGCATACCTTTTGATCAAGCAGTGTTACTACTGGGCTTATGTTCCAAAGAAGGGAAAGGGACCTGTATATGCCAAATGTTTGTGGCAGCCCTTTTTGTAGTGGCTAGAAACTGGAAATTGAATGGATGCCCATCAATTGGAGAATGACTGGGTAAATTGTGGTATATGAATGTTATGGAATATTATTGTTCTGTAAGAAATGACCAGCAGAATAAATGCAGAAAGACCTGGAGAGACTTAAATGAGCTGATGCTAAATGAAATGAACAGAACCAGGAGATCATTATACACTGCAATAACAATACTATATGAGTATACATTCTGATGGAAGTGGATATATTTGACAAAGAGAAGATCCCATTCAGTTCCAATTGATCAATGATGGACAGAACCCGCTACATCCAGTGAAAGAATACTGGGAAACGAGTGTGGACCACAACATAGAATTTACACTGTTTCTGTTATTTTTTTCCTTGCATTTGTGTTTTTCTTCCCAGGTTATTTTTTACCTTCTTTGTAAATCTGATTTTTCTTGTGTAGCAAGACAACTGTATAAATATATATATATATATATATATATATATATATATATATATATATATATATATATATATATGTATTGTATTTAACATATACTTAACATATTTACAATGTATAGGACTACCTGACATCTAGGGGAGGGGGTGAAGGGAAGGAGGGGAAAATTTGGAAGAGAACTTTTTGCAAGGGTCAATGTTGAAAAATTACCCCTGCATATGTTTTGTCAATAAAAAAGCTATAATAAAAAAGAAGAAAAGACTATAATATTAATATCTCCTTAAATTTTAATATATATGTAGTTACCAGATAAAATACATTACATTCAAAGCAAATTTAAAATTCAAAAGGAAAATTGAATGATGAACAGATAAATCATTTGTATTGATGAAAATTAATATAGCATAATAATAAAAACTGTTAAATGTGGAATAAATGGTGTATAATATAAATGGACAAGCAATCATGAAAATAATTGTTTGCAAAGCCCTTCATCTGAAGTTCTTAAGTAATAAGGTACCAGTTTCCCAAATATATGTCTACTTACATGTGTAGATATACTTAGTAGTGTTTGTATGTGTATAATAAAAATATTATGGATTTATAAAATCAAGAGTTCAAAATTCAATTAATCCACCCTTACATAAAATATTAATGTAATAAACAACATTCTTAAAAAATGATCCTTTCCCTCCCACCCCCCATCCATAGCAGACCTCTTCCCATTTCTGCAGAAATCTAATTGTTCTTAATTATTTGGTATGGACTTATGATTTCATCATCAGTGTAGATAGCTTTCAATGAGACAGCTCCCTTTCCATAACAGTCCAAAATTTCTCCTGCCATTAACATTTATAACCAGAATGTCATAATTGAAATGAGATCATGCAGGGTCCACATTATCTCTTTCATCATACTGAGCTGAAACCTACTTCCTTGTGACTTCCACTCATGTGTCTAGCTCTGCTCCCTGGGAGTAAACATATTAACATAATTCCTTTTCCACATCAAAACACTTCTAAAATTAGAAGACATTAAGCATATTCCCACAAAATTTTCTCTTCTTTTAATTTTTTTAACCTTCGATGGTATAATTGTAAATAATGTTTCTAAACTGATCAATCTTCTCTAGATGCAAGTAAGTTTTTTAATATTTTCCCCAATGTCTGACACCCTAGTCTGATCATAAAATTTTAGAAGTAGAGAATTTAGGGTACAATAGGACTATTTTCTCACTAGATGCCTGAATTAATGAAGTTCAGAATTACATAGACTTTTTATTGTGACATTACACTGCAATCATATATTGAATTTAGAATCTGGAAATGTATTTAGGTTAAAATGGGCATAAAGGAATGAAAAGAGTGGTATGTGGATGACTATGTGAGCTTTTCTCACTACTTACAGTCTTATGATTACCAGTTGAATCTAAAAGAAAGTTGATGCTACTCTTTACCAGTTCTGTTAAAGAAATGTTTAAGTGAAGGAGCATAATCTATCTTAGCTAGACCTGAAGAGGAATTAATGAGTGATAAAAAGAGCCCATGAGACCAGGAAATAATGGTAAAGGAGAGCCTTTTGGTTTTTAGCTCTGTCATGTCATCTTTGATCTGACTTGTAATGTTCATGGGTCTCTATTTCAATAAAGCTCTTTGTGATACACTCTTTTTGTAAAATTTAGTGGGCCCCAGAATTAGATAAATAAAAACAAAATCAAAATGTATTATTGGAACCCAAGCTGGTGAGATTTGCAATGCAACAACAGAAGGAAAATAGTGAGCCTATGAACCCCAAAATAACTTTGGACTTGGCCACACACATTCAGCATGGGTAGGAAGTTAGTAGGATCAGCCCCAGGGAAGCATGAAGTTGCTATCTTCTATAGAGGAAACTTGGGACAATCTCCCCCTTTGCTTTAAAAGCAGAACTTGTCCTTTAAAAATTTCCAAAATAAAAAAAAAAAAAAGAGCTCTAACCATACATCATTTTTATGGAGACAGGGAATAACAGATATCAAACTCTGAGAACACTAAAGGCAAAACATCTTCAGATGAAGATTCAAAGGCTTTCTTGAAAGAATTCAAAAATGATCTTAAAAGAGAGTTAGAATAAAAATGGGGAAAGGAAATGAGAATTTTGGAGCAGTTTGGACAAGGAAACAGAAATTATCTGAAGAAAACTCCTTGAAAAATAGATTTAGCTAAATAAAAAAGAATATAATTCTTAAAAAAAATACATTTGATGAAATAGAAAAAGAAAACAACTCTTTGAAAAACAGAAGATGTGAAATGGAAAATAAATCCCATGAACAAAATAACTCAATTAGAAGTTTATTTGGCCAAATGCAAAAGGAGATAAAACAAACCCCCCAAAATTAAAACAATAGAAGAAAATGTAAACTACCTCATCAGAAAAACAAATGACCTGGAAAATAGACTCAGGACAGACAATCTAACATTATTGTACTACCCAAAAACCATGATGGAAAAAATGAGTCTAGCATCTTTCAAGAAATCATCAAGGAAAACTACCTTAATGTGTTAAAAGAGGGTAAAATAGGTATTGAAAGAATTCATCAATCACCTACTGAAAGAAACACTAAAATGAAAACTCCAAGAAATATCATAACAAAATTTCAGAATTCTCAGATCAAGAAGAAAATACTGCAAGCATCCAGAAAGAAACAATTCAAATATCAAGAAGCCATAATCAGTATTACCCAGAACCTAGCAGATTCCACTATAAAGTATTGAAGGGCATGGATATGATATTCCAAAAGCAAAAGAGCTTGGATGGCAGCCAAGAAAAATCCATTAAAATTAAATATTATTTTTCAGGGGAAAAATGATGGATTTAGAAAGAAATTGACAAATTTCATTTATTTTTGATTAAAAGAACAGTTGAACAGAAATTTTCCTCTTCAAATATAAAAGCCAAGAGAAACATAATAAGGCAAAAAGTGAAGAAAAATTATGTTTTTTAGAGGTTAAAAAGTTTACATCTCAATATGAGAAGATATGTTTAACTCTTGAGAACCTTATCTTTATTAGAGGTCTGCTTAGAGAGTTTAGGTATAACTTGACTTTATTGTTTTAAAAACAAAACAAAACTAGAAATAGAAAAAT
The DNA here is from genome assembly GCF_048593235.1 of Sminthopsis crassicaudata. Classification (NCBI taxonomy): domain Eukaryota; kingdom Metazoa; phylum Chordata; class Mammalia; order Dasyuromorphia; family Dasyuridae; genus Sminthopsis; species Sminthopsis crassicaudata. Next base: position 415,596,189 of record NC_133618.1, on the reverse strand, counting down.
GATTGAACTCATAAAAGAGGAAAGGGGAGATAAATTGGAGAAATTATATCACATAAAGAGGCGAAAAAAGGCCTATTACAATTGAGGGAAAGAATGGAGGGGATATGCATTGTGTGAGCCTTAATCTCATTGGATTTGACTCAAAGAGAGAATATAAGATATATTTAGTTTCATAGAGAATTTTTTCTCACCATATAAGGAAGTAGGAGGGCTAAGGGGAAAGAAAAGGAGGAGGAGAACAGAAGCAGAAGGGGAAAGGCATAAGAAAGGGGGAGCTATAAAAAAGAAGGGTGTTTTGAGGGAGGTGGTGGTAAGAAGCAAAGCACTGGGGAGAAAGGAAAGGAAGAAAGGACAAAAAAAGTATCACTTGGGAAAAATATGATGGTAGGAAATACAAAGTTAGTAATTTTAATTGTGAATGTGAATGGGATGAACTCTCCCATAAAATGGATAGGGTACTGTATCAAAAGCCAAAATCCTACAGTATATTATTTACAAGAAACTTATTTAAAGCAGAATGATACAAATAGAGTAAAAGGAAAAGCCTGGAGTAGAATATATTATGCTTCAGCTGACGTAAAAAAAAAAAAAAAAAGCAGGGGTAGCCATCCTGATCTCAGATTAAGCAAAAGCAACAAATATATCTAATTAAAAGAAAAAGAAAACCAATTAATTTTGCTAAAGGGTACCATGGATAATGAAATAATATCAATACTAAACATATATGCACCAAATAGTATAGCATCCAAATTCTGAAAGGAGTTAATATTGCTGCAAGAAGAAATAGACAGTACAATTATACTAGTGAGAGATCTGAACCTTGCTCTATCATAACTAGTTCTGAGAGAAGTGAGAAGAACCTGGAAGACACTGTACAGAAAAAAGCAAGATACATTGAACCACAAAATAAGTAAGTAAAAAGTTAAAGAGGGAAATAGAATTTTGGAAATGTTAGGTAGGACAGACTTTTGGAAAAAAATTGAATCGGGAGACAAAGGAATATACTTTTTTTTTTCCTCAGTGGTACATGGAAGCTACACTAAAAGTGAGTACATATTAGGGCAAAAAAACTCACAATCAAATGGAGAAAGGCAGAGATAGTAAATGTCTTTTTTCAGATCATTATGAAATAAAAATTACATGTAATATAGGATCAGAGAAAATAGTCCAAACACTAATTGGAAACTACATATTCTAATCCTAAAGAATGATTAAGTGAAACCACAAATCAAAGACACGATTAATAATTTCATCCAAGAGAATGACTATGATGAAAAAACATACCAAGTTATATAGGATGCTGCCAAAGCAGGTCTCAGGGGAAATGTTATATTTCTAGAGGCTTATTTGCATAAAATAGAGAAAGAGAAGATCAATAAATTGGTCATGCAAGTAAAAAAGCTTGAAAAGACAAATGAAAACCCCCAATTAAAATTTGTTATTGTGAAAATAAAAGGAAAGAATAATAAAATTGAAAGTAATAAAATTGTTGAACTAATAAACTAAACTAAAGTTTGGTTTAAAAATTAATAAAATAGATAAACTTTTAGTGAATTTCATTAGAAAAAGTAAAGTAGAAAGTCAAATTGCTGGTATTAAAAATGAAAAGAGTGAACTTTCTAATAAAGAGGAAATTAGAGCAATAATTAGGAGCTATTTTGCCCAACAGTATGTCAATAAATCTGATAATCTAAATAAATGGAAATAGAATATTCATTACATTAATATATTGTTGGCAGAGTTGTCAACTGATACAGCCATTCTAGAGAACAACATGGAACTATGACCAAAGAAGTAAGATATTGTTCATATCCTTTGATCCAGGAAAATCTCTATTGGGCATACATCTTAAAGAGGTCTTAAAAAGGGGAAAAGGATCTTAAAAAGGGGAAAGTATGAAAATGTTTGTAGCAGCCTTTTTTGTAGTGGCAAGGAAAAGGAAAATGAGTGCATGTCCATCAGTTGGAGAGTGACTTAATATATGTTATGTTATATTATTGTTTTATACAAAACAATCAGCAAGATGATTTGAGATAAGACTGGAGAGACTTACATGAACTAATGCTGAAAGAAGTGGGCAAAACATTGTACACAACAACAATATTTTATTTTCAGGGGACATGGATTTTTTCTCCACAACGAGGTGGCCAGTTCCAATGGTCTTTTGATAGAAAGAGACATTTTCACCCAGAGAGAGAACTGTGGGAACTGAGTTTGTATCATAACATGATATTTTCATTTTTTGTTGTTTTCTTGAATTTTTTCTTTCTCATCTTTGATCTGATTTTTCTTGTGCAGCATAATAAATGTGAATATATATATGTATATATGTATATATATATATATATATATATATATATATATATATATATATATATATATATATATATATATATATATATATATATATATATATATATATATAAAACAATTGCATATGATTAACATATATTGGATTACTTGCCATCTAGAAAGGGCATGGGAGAGGAAGGGAAGAAGAATACAATTTGGAACAGTAGGTTCTTCAAGGATGAATATTGAAAATTATCTATGCTTATGTTATGAAATGAAAAATAATCTTTTTAAAAAGAAAAACCCATATGAACAAATAAAATCCATAATATTTCTCTTCTCAGGCATAAAATATTGGAAACCAAAAGGATGGCCATTAATTTGGTGTGACTCAATGAACTGTAATATGTGTTTATGACAGGATATCATTATCCTATGTGAAATGATGAGTAGGATGCTCTCAGAAATACAACAACAACAGCAACAATAACCTGAAAAATCTTCCAGTAACTCAAGCAAAATGAAATGTACCATCTACAAAGTAATAGCAATATTCTGGGATGACTAGCTGCAATTTACTTTGCTATTCTCAGTAATATAATTTTTCAGGACTTATCCTGAAGTACTTAAAATAAAAAAAAATTATATCCATAATCAAAGAAGGAACTAATTATGTCTGAATACTGATTGAAGAATTCTCTCATTCAAAATAAAATAGTAGTTGATAAGTGAAATGAATAGGTGAAGTTCACAAGACACAATAGTCAATGACTATAGAATTCCAATCTTTGATAAAGCCGAAGACCCCAGCTTCTGGAATAAGAACTCACTATATGACCAAATTGCTGAGAAAATTGGAAATTACTATACAGATACTAGATATTAACCCATACCTAACACCCTATAGAAAGATAAGTTTGAAATGGGTTCATGATTTAGACATAAAAATGATATCATAAGCAATTAGAAGAACAAAGGATAGTCTAACTCTCAGATCTGTGGATAAGTAAGGAATGTGTGGTTAAAGAAGAACCAGAGTACATTTTGGAATATAAAATGAATAATTTTGATTACATTAAGTTAAAAAGTTGTTGTACAAACAAAAATAAATGCAGACAAGATTAGAAGGGAAGTAGTAAACTAGGGGAATATATATATCCAAGGATTCCAGTAAAGACTTTTCTAAAATATGCAGACAATTGACTCAAATGCATAAGAATACAAGCCATTCACTAGTTGATAAATGATCAAATAATATGAACAGCTAACTTTAAATGAAGAAATTAAAACTATTTCTACTCATATGAAAAAATGATTTAGATCTCTATTGAGCAAAGAACTGCAAATTAGGAAAATTCTTAGATACCACTACACATCTCTCAGATTGGCTAAGATGACAGGAAAAGGTAATGATAAATGTTGAAAAGGGTGTGGGAAAACTGGCATACCTAAGCATTGTTGGTGGAGTTATAAACTGATTCAACCATTCTGGAGAGCAATATAGAACTATGCCCAAAGGACTATTGAATTGTGCATATCCCTTAACCTAGCAATGTCTGTATTGGGCCTGAATCCTAAAGAGATCATAAGATAGGGAAAGGGACCTACACGTACAAAAATGTATATATCAGCTTTTTTATAGTGGCAAGGAATTGGAAACTAAGTGGATGGCCATCAGTTGGAGAAGAGGTAAATAAGTTATGGTCTATGAATGTTATGGAATATTATTGTTCTATAAGAAATAATCAGCAGGATGATTTCAAAGAGGCCTGGAGAGACTTACATCAATTTCCGCTAAGTGAAGTGAATAGAACCAAGAAAACACTGTACACTACAACAACAAAATTATGCAATGATCAATTCTGATGGATGTGGCTCTTTTCAACAGCAAGATAACTCAGACCAGTTCCAATGGACTGGTAATGGAGAAATTAATTTACACCCAAACAGAGGACTGTGGGGACTAAGTATGGATCATAACATAGTATTTTCACTTTTTTGCTGTTGCTTATTTGCATTTTGTTTTCTTTCTCATTTTTTTCACTTTTTCATTTCTTTTTTTTTTTTTTTTTTGTACAGATGGTAATTGTGGAATAGAGGGATTCTGAAGAGAGAGAAAAAATTAGAAGACAGTTTTGAAGGAGTGAACTATCTATGTATATATTTTGAAAATAAAAACCTTATATTAATCAACTCACTAAGAAAAAATCCCCAGGACCAGATGGATTTATATGCAAATTCTACCAAACATTTAAAGAACAATTAACTCCAATGCTATATAAACTATTTGAAAAAATAGGGAATGAAGGAGTCCTACCAAATTCCTTTTATGACACAGAAATGGTACTCATACACCAATCAGACTCCCAAGAAACTATTTTAATGACTTAGAAAAAATAACAACAAAATTCATCTGGAAGAACAAAAGGTCAAGACTTTCAAAGGAACTAATGGAAAAAAATCAAATGAAGATGGTCTAGCTGTATCTAATAAAAAACTATATTACAAAGCAGCAGTCACAAAAACCATTTGGTGTTGGCTAAGAAATAGACTAGTTGATCAGTGGAATAGGTTAGCTTAATGGGACAAAATAATCAACAACTATAGCAATCTAGTGTTTAACAAATCCAAATACCCCAGCTTTGGAAATAAGAATTCACTATTTGACAAAAACTGCTGGGAAAATGGAAATTAGTATAGAAGAAATTAGGCATTGACCCACACTTAACACCATATAGCAAGAAAAGATCAAAATGGGTTCATGATCTAGGCATAAAGAATGAGATTTTAAATAAATTTGAAAAACATAGGATAGTTTACCTCTTAAACCGTGGAGAAGGAAGGAATTTGTTAACAAAGAAGAACTAGTGATCATTATTGATCACAAAATAGAAAATTTCGATTATATTAAGTTAAAAAGCATTTGCACAAACAAAACTAATGCGGGCAGGATTAGAATGGAAGCAATAAACTGGGAAAACATTTTTACAGCTAAAGGTTCTGATAAAGGTCTCATTTCCAAAATATATAAAGAATTGACTCTAATTTATAAAAAATCAAGCCATTCTCCAATTGATAAATGGTCAAAGGATATGAACAGACACTTTTCAGATGAAAAAATTGAAATGATTTCTAGTCATATGAAAAGGTGACATTATTGAGCAGAGAAATGCAAATTAAGACAACTCTGAGATACCACTACACACCTTTCACATTGGCTAAAATGACAGGAAAAGATAATGGCAAATGTAGGAGGGGATATGGGAAAACTGGGACACTGATGCATTGTTGGTGAAGTTGTGAAAGAATACAAACATTCTGGAGAGCAATTTGGAACTATACTCAAAAAGTTATCAAACTGTGCATACCCTTTATATCGCAAAAAGATATTGAAGAAAGAAAAGGGCCCTGTATGCGCAAAAGTGTTTGTTGGCAGCCCTTTTCATAGTGGCTAGAAACTGGAAATTAAACAGATGCCCACCAATTGGAGAATGGCTAATAAAATTGTGGTATATGATTGTTATAGAATATTATTGCTCTATAGAAAATGACCAGCAGGATGAATACAGAGAGACTTACAGAGGCATACATGAACTGATGCTAAGTGAAATGAGCAGAACCAGAAGATCATTATACACTGCAACAACAATATTGTATGAGGATGTATTCTGATGAAAGTGGATATCTTCAACAATGAGAGGATCCAAATCAGTTCCAATTGATCAGTAATGAATAGAACTAATTACACCCAGAGAAAGAATACTGGGAAATGAGTATGGACCACAAGATAGTATTTGCACTCTTTTGGTTATTGTTTGCTTGTTTTTTTGTTTTTTCTTCTCAGGTTATTTTTACCTTTTTTCCAAATATGATTTTTCTTGTGCAGCAAGATAACTGTATAAATATGTATACATATATTGTATTTTATATATACTTTAATATATTTAACATGTATGGGACTACTTGCCATCTAGGAGAGGGAGTAGAGAGAAGGAGAGGAAAAGTTGAAAGAGAAGTTTTTGCAAGGGTCAAGGTTGAAAAATTAACCATGTATATGTTTTGTATATAAAAAGTTATAACCAAAAAAAAAAGAAATAAAAAAGAAAATTTTAAAAAAAATTAAAAGATCCAGATACAAGGAATGGATTTAATCATTAATTAGTAATTAATAATAATATAATTTTGGTAGCAATTTAAGTTTTGCAAATAAAATTGCATATATTATCTCATTTGAATTCTAACAACAATCCTGTGAACTAAGTCCTATTATAATCTCTATTTTATATGATGAGGAGACTAAGAATGAAGGAGTTAAGTGATTTGCCCAGAGGTACACAGCTAGTTAGTATTAGAGGCAGAATTTTTACTCATGCCTTGATCATTATACCATATGGTAGGGAACTACAGCTTTGCTATGTTTTTCAAGAATGATTCATTTTGAACAGTTTTGTTTTCTAGATACTTTACCAAGTACAAAAGAGGATTTTAAAAACTATTATTTCATAGTAATATTTCTGAAAGATATTTTAGTCTAATTTTTAGCTCTAATCTCTTCACTAAGTTGTAATGAAAGTCTTTTGCAAAGACCAAAACATAAATATGAATTACACTTCTTGATTCCTTAAAATGAATATTTCAAAAAGTATTGGAAATGAACTTTAGCTTCTGAATCAAAAGGTATCAAGTCCAATCCTAGTTCTGCCTCCGTGTCTAGATCTGACCTCGTACAACTTACAATATCTCTCAATGAGTCTTTGTCCCTCTTCCATTAAAAAAAAATAATTTATTTGTGCTTTTGATTCCTTTTTTGCCAAGTAAAGTGTCCCTCTACATGATTTCTTCATATTGACATTCCCTTCAGATTCAATGCTCTATGTTTCTTTATAGATGATAATTGCTTACTCCACTGTAACTGCAAAGATTGAGTGACAGAGCTGAATGACACAGTTCATCTTTATAGCAAGGTAGAGAGAAGACTGGCTTTGACATCAAAGGACCAGCATTAAAATAATAGTCTCTCAAACTGGAAGAAACTTCAGGAATTATCTATTGCACCCCATAACTGAACAGGAATCCTATTGGCAAAATGACAATTAGTTCTCAGGCCTTTTCTTGAAGGTCTATAGCAAGAGACAACCTTCCAAGGTAGTCAGTTGCATCTTTGTATAGTTCTGATTATTGGGATTGCTATTTTTGACTCTATCTGTATAGCTCTGCCCAAGTTTCTTTTTGGAATTTAGTTTCCAATTCTGTAATCCAATCTAAATCTTCAAATACCTACTATGTGCTGAGTACTGTACTAAGCACTGGGGTTATAATTAATAAAAATATAGTCCCTGCTTCAAGGAACTCATAATCCAGTGGAAGGGGCACCACATAAAAGGAGAATGTAAAGGAGGAAAGGGGGTAAAAGGACATGAGGGGTACCAGATGAAACATGTTATTTAATGCATTTGAAAACAAGTAGATTAAATAATAGCTTATTCTATCTATCTAAGTGCAAAACAAATTGTCCTATAAATAGTACTTATATATCAATTCATATATATATGTATATATATATATATATATATATATATACATATATATATGTATATATATGTGTGCATTTTTATATGTGTGCAAATGTGCATGTAATCATACATATACATATATATGCGTATACATAATATATGTGTATAAAACATATAAATCCACATATACATATAAGATAGCTACATGATTCAATTGTACAAATATAAGAATATAAATTGAAGATATATACATTAAATCAATTTAAATACAATTAAATCAAATGCCTTTTATTTATAGATTATAGATCATTAAAATATAGATAAATCTGTATGTTCCTAATTGTCCATACACACACATATATCACTAAACTTTAGAAGTCATCTTATTTTCAAACTAATTTAAATTACTAGATTTTTCTGTATAAAATAATTTTCATAACTAACCACCCAATCTTATGAAAATCAAACTCTCCTCTATCAGACTCATGAATCATTTTCAATAGCAGGAAGCAAGTTCAGGTCTTGAAATGATTTTCCTGTCACCGGTTGATAATTTATGAAGCAGACAGAGCACAGCCTAATGGTTTTCTAACCTGGGTCATCTCCTTTACATTGTGGCTGCTTTTGTTTAGCTTTCCCTCCCCTACCCCCCCCTTTCTGTTAAATTGACAAACTGAAAACACATCAGATTCTCAGACAGAGGAAACATGACAAGGAAAACGAGTATTGTAATGCATCTTTGCAACACAAGGTGTCACTTTTGCACAGGCCTGTGATGGCATGAGCTTAGGGGGTCCATCGGGATCTATACTGTGTATAAAATACAATGAAAAGAGAAGGGCAAAGAGAACAAACAAAGAAATGCTACAAATCCTATGGGAATATCATCGGGGGAAATAATTCCAGTTGTTGCATTTCCATATCTTCATATGTATCAAAAATCAGAATTTGTGTCGTCGTTCTTCTTTTTATTCAGTTTCCATGCATACACCATCCAACATACCAAAGCAAAGCAAAATATACATATTCTTTTTCAAGAACATTTATTGAATTCAAGCAGAACATTCTGAAGAAGAAATGGGGTACCTCTGCAGATGGATCAAATAAGACCTGGGAAATCATTTGCATAATGAATCAAAGGCAATAATGAGCTGAAAGCTAGATACACAAACCTCTCACTACTAGAGATGATAATTGTATACTGCCCAAGAAAAATGTTACAAATGTCCAAATGGTCCTTGACCAAAAAAAAAAAAAAAAAGGTTCCCTACTCCATTCTAAACCTATCAATTGTGACATCTTTCCAAACAAGCCCTCAAGCCTTTCTACTGGGACTTGTACATATTTATCAGTAGCATAATAATATTTTGTCATATGTCATTAATGTGTACCTATAAGGGACCTTAAGATCATCTAGACAGATGCAGGAACTGAGTCCCATGAACTTGAATACAGCCACAGGTCACATAGAAAGTAAGCTACAAAACCAGGATTCAGACCCAGGACCCTTGATAACAAATCTGTAATATTTCTCATTCTCCCTCCTTCTCTTCTTCCCAACTAGTCTTGAAACTCAGTCAGTTTTTGTCTCATTATATTCTTACAGATTCCTAATATTCATTGTTTTAATGTACTCTAGATAGCATTTAGTCTTCTTATTTTATAGATGACAAAACAAAATTGGAAAGATTGTAATGGATTTCCCAATGCTCAAGTAGACAAAAGTAAACTAGCTGAATTTCAAATCTATCTCCACTTACAGCAAATTCTGTGCTTTTCCCTTTATTTTATCAAGCATGCTTCTCCTTTAACCTTCGCAACTAATCAGTTAACTCACTAAATTGGATAAGCTTCTAAAGGATTTTTCTTCTTTATCCTTTGTTTTCCTCACCCTCTGAGACTGTACTAGTTCAATCCCTCATTACTCCTTCACTGTATGAATTGCTCACTGTTCTCCCAACATATGCGATATCTTTTTCTAGAATATCCTTTACTTAGATATCCTTCTTTCCTTCATCAAAATATTACTCATCTGCAAAACCTGCAATAGCTGTGCTCTTTGGGAGAATTTTTGATAGGAAAACTCAAAGTGGAGAGCAGTGGTAAGTGGTCACACAACTAGTAAAAGGTATTGAGTCCAGATTTGAATTAAAGAAGCTCAATCTCACTGACACCATGTTCAGCATCCTATCCAGTACTCTACTTTACTATTCTTATTGCTCATAATAAGAGGTTAATAAATATTTGTAAATTGAAATGAATATGAAAATACATAATTTGACTTTTAGAGGAATAAAGAGTATTAGAATATTCTTCAAAAACACAGTATATTATCAAAGAAGGTTAAAATTGCTTCCAGTACTTCAGGGATGCTTTAATGTCAAAATACTTTCTCCTAGATCCCTCTTTACAAGAAAGCTAGATCGTTTGAAGTTACTTCTCACAGATGTGGGCTTTGGCAACATAGACATTTGCACTAACTTGCCAAATCATTTGATCAAATTTTAAAACTTCAATGAGTTAATTTAAAAGAATTAACACCAGAAAATTATGACACATGGGAGTAGAAAAATTGGTGATAAACCAATGCTACTTTTGGTTGTCATTAAAATTCTCCATGTTTTGGGGGGCGGAGCCAAATGGCAGAGAAGATACACTAGAATTTGTAAGCTCCTTTCTTCCCTCATTACCAATTAGTAAAATCAGCCTCAAAAATAACGTTGGACTGATAAAAACCACAAGTATTGGAAGCACAACATACCAGCTAAAGAGAATCTAGAGTTTCTACAGAAAAGGTCAGTTCCGAGGGGAGGAAGAAAAAAGGCCAGCACAGATGGTTAGGTGCTAGCACACTGTGTGAATTGGGCTGGGAAGAACTCTGGGATCAGAGAAGCCACTGAGAGAGAGGAATCTGACACAGGCTGTTAGTTCTTCTCTGCTTACAAAACAGCAGTTCAGAAGAGAAATCAAGCCACTTTAAAATGTAAAGCCAGATCCTTACTCCACTCCAATCTAAAAGTGACCTAATAGAGTTCCACATGGCTATACACATGCCTTCTGCTGCCCGGGGCTACTCCTTGGGGTAGCTGAGAGCCTGAACAAAGGAGGACACAGCCTGAGGCAGCCTCTGATCCACATAGTGTGGGGCTTAGCCTGAGGCTGTGGAATTCTAGCAGCAGCGGAACTCCCAGAGAAGAGGAACTCCAAGAGAAGCAGAACTCCCAGAAAAGCAGAACCTTTGTAGTAGGGACCGCAGTTTCCAGGCAGACACTTCCAGTTTGAGTGCAGGGGCTTTTCACATCAGCTGCTGATATCCATTGGCTGGGGTATGTGATGCTTTCACTGTTCAGCCTTAAACCTCAGGGCAGTCCCTAGGCCACACAGCGGGGTCCTTAGCTGGGCACTCCTCACAGCTCAGCCATGCTAATCACCTCTGAGTCCTTTCCTGGGAGGGGGGAGGGGAAGTCTCTCCCAGAGCTCTCATAGCTTAGGCACAGGGTTATTGCATTCTACCTCCAGTCTGGGAGGTAGATGGTAAATAAATAAATAAATAAACTTCTTACTCCAAGGGCAAACTCCAACAAGTTTTTAACAATGACTAAGAAGCTGAAGAGAATGATTGACACCTTCTATAAAGAGAAAGAGCAGGTATCCAACCCCGAGGGACCTAACAGCAGAGAGTCACCAGATAATACCTTAAAGGGAAATGATACCTGCCCCCCATCACATAACTCTCTCCTAGAAGAGACTATTAAAAAGTTAAGAGAGTTTGAAGAAAAATGGGGAAAGGAAAGAGAAACTAGGATAGAGAATAACAACGTCCTGAAATTTGAGTTGGAAAAAATAAAGAATTCACAGGAGGTTCAGGGAAACAAAATTTGTGAATTAGAAAAGATTAAAAAATCACAGGAAAGCAGGATTTCTGAATTGGAAAAGATTAAAAAATTCTCAAGAAAGTAGGATTTTTTGAATTGGAAAAGATAAAAAGTCTCAAGAAAGTAGGATTTCTGAATTGGAAAAAGAAAATAACTCCCTAAAAAAAAGAAATTTAGTAAAATGGAAAAAAAAATTCAACAGAGCAAAATAATTCATTTAAAAACTCAATTGGACATATACAAAAGGAACTAAAAATGTGAATGAAGAAAATAACTAAATAACTAATTAAAATCAGGACAGAACAATTAGAAATAAATGATTCATCAAGAAACCAAGAATCTGTCAAACAAAACAAAACAAAACAAAACAAAAAAAAAAAAAAAAAAAAAAAAAGAAAAGCTGGAGAATAATGTCAAATATTTACTGGGAAAATCTATAGACCTGGAAAATAGATCTAGGAGAGATAATCTGAGGATCATTGGACTTCCTGAAAACTATGATCAAAAAAAGAGCCTAGATTCTATTTTACAGGAAATCATCAAAGAGAATTGTCCAGAGATAATGGAAACAGAAGGGAAAATAGGCATTGAAAGAATTCATCTAACATCTTCTGAAAAAGACCCTAAAGAAAGAACTCCACGGAACATTGTGGCTAAGCTGCAGAACTACCATACTAAGGAAAAAATATTGCAAGCAGCGAGGAAAAAACAATTCAAATATCAAGGGGCCACAATAAGGGTCACTCAAGATCTGGCTGCCTCCATATTATAGGATCGAAGGGCCTGCAACCTGATATTCTGAAAGGCAAAAGAACAAGGATTGCAACCAAGAATAAACTTCCCAGCTAAGTTTAGCATTTTGTTCCATGGAAGAAGATGGTCATTTAATGAAACAGAGGAATTCCATTTGTTTCTAAGAAAAAAAAAAAACAGACTGAAATAAAAAATGTGATCTACATGCACAAGACTGAAGAGAAGCAGAAAAAGGTAAAAAGAACTCCTGAGAACTGTACCTTTGTTGTGGATATACAGAAAGTCTGCATGGATAATTTGATTTTACTGATATAATATTAAAAAAATGGAAGTAGTTAAGGGAAGAGGATAGTATCAGAATAAGGGAAAGGAGAGATAAAAAGAGGGAAACTACATCCCAGGAAGAGGAATAGAAAATCTACCATATCTGAGGGAATTTAGAGAGGGGGAGAAACATTGTGTGAATCTTACTTTCATCAGAGTAGGCTCAAAGAGAAAAATAATTGACATATTTGTTTTTTAGAGAATCCTCTCTCACCTCATTAAAAGGGGGGAGAGGAAAAGGGAAAAGGAAAAGGGGAATAAGGGAAGGGTACAAGAAAGGGGAAGGGACTTAAAAGGTGGAGGGAGGGATACTAAAATGGCGGGCTGTGCGTCACAAGTGGAGTCTATAAATTAAATATTGAGGAAGTGATTCAGGGGGGTCAAGGGATAAAAAAAGCATAATCTAGAGATAATATGATGGCAGGAAATACAGAATTAGTAATTTTAACTGTAAATGTGAATGGGATGAACTTTCCCATTAAGTGGAGGAAGATAGAAGACTAGATCAAAAGTTAGAACCCTACAATATTTTGTTTACAGGAAATACACTTAAAGCAGGGTGATACATACAGAATAAAGGCAAAAAGGTTGGAGCAGAATCTATTATGCATCAGGTAAAGCCAAAAAAGCAAGGATAGCCATCCTTACTTCAGATAAAGCAAAAGCAGAAATTGATCTAATTAAAAGAGATAAGGAAAAAAAAAAACTTATATCCTGCTAAAAGGTAGCATAAACAATGAAGCCATATCAATATATGCACCAGGTGGTATATCATCTAATTTTCTAAAGGAAAAGTCAAGAGAGTTGCAAGAAGAAATAGACAGCAAAACTATAATAGTGGGAGATCTCAAACTTGCACTCTCAGAATTGTACAAATCAAACCACAAAACAAATAAGAAAGAAAATTTAAAAAGTAAATATAACATTAGAAAATCTAGGTATGATAGACCTTTAGAGAAAACTGAATGGTGATGAAAAGGAGTATACTTTCTTCTCAGCAGTTCATGGAACCTATACAAAAATTGACCAAAATTGAACAAAATAGAGAAAGAGAAGATTAGTGAATTGGGCCTGCAACTTAAAAAGCTAGAAAAAGACCAAATTAATAACCCCCAACCAAAAACTAAACTTTAAATAATAAAATTAAAAGGAGAAATCAATAATATTGAAATTAAAAAAAAAAACTATTGAATTAATAAATAAAACCAAGAGTTGGTTTTATGAAAAAGCCAATAAAATAGATAAACCTTTGGTAAATCTGATCAGAAAAAGGAAAGAGGAAAATCAAATTCTTAGTCTTACAAATGAAAAGGGGGATCTTTCCACCAATGAAGAGGAAATTAGAGAAATAATAAGGAGTGACTTTGCCCAACTTTATGCCAATAAATTTGATAACTTAAGTGAAATGGATGACTACCTCCAAAAATATAGGCTTCTTAGATTAACAGAGATAAATTGCGTAAATAGTCCCATTTCAGAAAAAGAAATAGAACAAGCTATTAATCAACTCCCCAGGAAAAAATCCCCAGGACCAGATGGATTTACATGTGAATTCTACCAAACATTTAAAGAACAACTAACTCCAATGCTATATAAACTATTTGAAAAAATAGATGATGAAGGAGTCCTATCAAATTTCTTTTATGACACAGACATGGTACTGATACCTAAACCAAGTAGATCGAAAACTGAGAAAAAAAAATATAGACCAATTTCCTTAGTGAATATTGATGCTAAAATCTTAAATAAGATATTAGCAAAAAGACTTCAGAAAATCATCCCCAGGATAATACACTATGATCAGGTAGGATTTATACCAGGAATGCAGGGCTGGTTTAATATTAGGAAAACTATTAATATAATTGACCATATCAATAATCAAATTAATAAAAAACATATGATCATCTCAATAGATCCAGAAAAAAACATTTGATAAAATCCAACATCCATTCCTACTAAAAACGCTTGAGAGTATAGGAATAAATGGACTATTCCTTAATAGTCAGGAGCATATATTTAAGACCGTCAGTAACCATAATATGTAATGGAGATAAACTAAAACTTTTCCCATTAAGATCAGGAGTGAAACAAGGTTGTTCACTATCACTATTACTATTCAATATTGTACTAGAAATGCTAGCCTTGGCAATAAGAGTCCAGAAAGAGATTAAAGGAATAAGAATAGGTAATGAGGAAATCAAACTGTCACTCTTTGCAGATGATATGATGGGATACTTAGAAAATCCCAGAGATTCTAACAAAAAGTTATTAGAAATAATTCACAACTTTAGCAATGTTGCTGGGTACAAAATAAATCCACATAAATCCTCAGCATTTTTATACATCACCAACAAAATGCAACAGCAAGAGATACAAAGAGAAATTACATTCCAAACAAATGTCAAGAGCATAAAATATTTGGGAATCTATCTACCAAAGAAAATTCAGGAATTATATGAGCAAAATTACAAAACAATTGCCACAAAAATAAAGTCATATTTAAATAATTGGAAAGACATCCAGTGCTCGTGGATTGGCTGAGAGAATATAATAAAGATGACAATACTCCCCAAACTAATCTATTTATTTAGTGCTATACCAATCAGACTCCCAAGAAATTATTTTAGTGATCTAGAAAAAATAACAACAAAATTCATATGGAACAATAAAAGGTCTAGAATTTCAAGGGAATTAATGGAAAAAAAGTCAGATGGAGGTGGTCTAGGTATGCCTGATCTAAAGCTATATTATACAGCAGCAGTCACCAAAACTATTTGGTATTGGCTAAGAAATAGACCAGTTGGTCAGTAGAACAGATTAGGTACAAAGGACAAAAAAGGGTACAACTATAGCAATCTAGTGTTTGACAAACCCAAAGATACCAACATTTGGGATAAAAATTCATTATTTGAAAAAAAAACTGTTGGGAAAACTGGAAATTAGTATGGCAGAAATTAGATATGGATCCACACTTAACACCATATACCAAGATAAGATCAAAATGGGTCCATGACTTAGGCATAAAAAATTAGATCTTAAATAAATTACAGGAACAGAGAATAGTCTACCTCTCAGACCTATGGAGGAGGAAGGAATTTATGACCAGAGGAGAACTAGAGATCATTATTGATCACAAAATAGAAAATTTTGATTACATCAAACTAAAAAGTTTCTGTACAAACAATATTAATGTAAACAAGATTAGAAGGGAAAACACAAATTGGGAAAATATTTTTACAGTTAAAGGTTCTGGTAAAGGTCTCATTTCCAAAATATATAGAGAAGTCATCCTAATTTATAAGAAATCAAACCATTCTCCAATTGATAAATGGTCAAAAGATATGAACAGACAATTCTCTTATGATGAAATTGAAACTATATCCACTCAAAGGAAAGAGTGTTCCAAATCACTACTGATCAGAGAAATGCAAATTAAGACAACTCTGAGATACCACTACACACCTGTCAGATTGGCTAAGATGGCTAATGATAAATGTTGGAGGGGATGTGGGAAAACTGGGACACTGATGCATTGTTGGTGGAGTTGTGAAAGAATCCGGCCATTCTGGAGAGCAATTTGGAACTATGCCCAAAAAGTTATCAAACTGTGCATACCCTTTGATCAAGCAGTGCTACTACTGGGCTTATATCCCAAAGAAATACTAAAGGGAAAGGGACCTGTATATGCCAAAGTGTTTGTGGCAGCCCTTTTCGTAGTGGCTAGAACTGGAAGATGAATGGATGTCCATCAATTGGAGAATGGTTGGATAAATTATAGTATATGAATGTTATGGAATATTATTGCTCTGTAAGAAATGACCAGCAGGATGAATTCAGAAAGGCTTGGAGAGACTTACATGAATTGATGCTGAGTGAAATGAGCAGAACCAGAAAATCACTATACACTTCAACAACGATACTGTATGAGGATGTATTCTGATGGAAGTGGATATCTTCAACATAAAAAAGATCTAACTCACTTGCAGTTGATCAATGATGGACGGAAACAACTACACCCAGAGAAGGAACACTGGGAATTGAATGTAAATTGTTAGCACTACTGTCTATCTACCCAGGTTACTTATACCTTCAGAATCCAATACTTAACGTGCAACAAGAAAATTGGATTTACACACATATATTGTATCTAGGTAATACTGTAACACATGTAAAATGAATGGGATTGCCTGCCATCTGGGGGAGGGAGTGGAGGGAGGGAGGGGAAAATTTGGAAAAATGAATACAAGGGACAATGTTATAAAAAAAAAATTACTCATGCATATATACTGTCAAAAATTTATAATTATAAAAATTAATAAAATAAAAAACATTCTCCATGTTTCATTTTTCCCCATGTTTGGTATTAGCATGTTTTCCTTAATCCTTAAATTGATTTTAGTTATTACTCTCCTTCACCCCCATCTTCTATCTCATGGCTCATCCTTAGTCTTTTTTTTTTTCCTGTCTAACTGTTATAATGGATTTGGGATTGGGCATAGTGCTGTTATTTAATTGATATGGGAATTCTCACATGAGGAAATCCCAAATTAATGTTGGTAGCACCACTATAAATTAGTTTTATGGGTTTTCCTAGAGCACTGAAAGCACTGACTTGCCAAGAGTCACACTGTATGTGTCAGTGATGGGAATTCAACCCAAGTGTGTCCTTACTTTGAGGGCTAGCTTTCCATGTTCTATAAAACAATTGCTTCTCATGAATTCTAAGTAAATTCTGTGTAGAATTAAAATTACAATATAGTGACTAAGATTAAGAGTAATAGCATCCACTCTCAGAATCTCTTAAAATAGAACAGATTTAAGCATATGATGTAACCAAACTACTTAAAAATATTAATGAGACATGAAATTTTCTTATTTTAAGCATCAAACCATAATAGCAATGAAAATAGAAACTTTATCTCTCTAACTTCCATTCCAACCAATCTTTTCAATATTTCAATGGAAACACTATATTCTTTAACCAAAAATATTCCCTCAATGATAATTAAGAACTCCAGGGATTTTAATTTATATGTCTATCTATCTACATATATCTACCTAAAATGTGAGGGCCATCTCTAATCACACAAACCTATATCTGGTCACTGGACTCTTAGCCCTGGAGGGGGAAATTAAGCAG
The DNA here is from genome assembly GCF_048593235.1 of Sminthopsis crassicaudata. Lineage (NCBI taxonomy): Eukaryota > Metazoa > Chordata > Mammalia > Dasyuromorphia > Dasyuridae > Sminthopsis > Sminthopsis crassicaudata. The sequence goes on along the minus strand of NC_133618.1, from coordinate 415,578,292 downwards.
GTGACCTTGCATAGCTAGCCTTCTCTTACTCAAATCCATTTCACTCATATGACATGGCAGCATTTTTCTGATGTCTAGGTCCTTTTTGAGAATGAAGGACAAGGAACAACAGCCTATCTAAAATGTATAAATGTGAAACACCACCAACTTCCAGCTCAACCCCATTTTATTATATGTAGCATCCTTGAATACAAAGACTGTGCCATTTAAAATGTTAGAATGTTTGGTGCCTCGCACAGTGCCTTAGGCATAATTAAGTATTGAATCAATGCTTATTGAATTTAAATTTTTAAAACCCAATGTTGAATGAGTATCCCTAATATGATTTTTCCATTGACATCCAAATTATTTGCTTAATTTAAATCCAATGATTTGAATCACTGTTTTTATATAATGTTGAAGTTTCTATGACACCTTCAAGGTGCTCTCTTTCCCTAAGGACAGAAATGAGCAGATGGGGATGCCTCTGTTCTATTCAGATGGGAAGCTCCTATTACAAACAACAGAGCTAGCATCTAGTTGGAAGAATGCACTATGTCCTTCATGTAAAGAATTCTGTCACTTTTAATTTTGTAGCTTGTTTATTTTCTCTGTTACACAAGAACTGGGACTTGTTTTTTAGTAGCTCTGATTAAGTTTCCATTGATTTTCAAGATAGGAAATGGAACTTTTCAAATTTCCCACATGAATTTAAAACAAGTCAGATATTAACCTCAAGATACAACATCTGCCATGACATTGACAGAATTGGCAAGTACTACCATTCCCCAAACCATCTTTGCTCACAAAGAGGATATGTAAACCAAATTTCAAAGCTCATAAGCACACAATAAAACATGCATTTATTTGCATGCTAATTAACTTATAGAACATCACTACTTACCTAATTTTAAGCAAATGAGTTGTCAACTTCATTTGTTACTGTAAAAATGTCATATGCATTCAAAATTCCTATAGTATTTTCTTTATGTATGGGTATATGATATACCTTAATCTAATAACTTAAATTTAATAATTTAAGAATATAAGAATCTTTAAAGATATGGTTTATGGAATGTAGCTGAATTTAAATTTGTGGTTAGTAAAAATATGTGTTTTTCGCATTCATCTGTCTATCTATCCATCCATCCAAACATCTATCCATCCTCACTTATCTAGTTGTGCAACAAATGTTCATAAATCATTTGTCCTATATTATATACAAGGCACTATCTTAGTTATGAAGATTACAGAAAAAGAAAACATTACTCAAGTAATGAAGGAGCTTACAATCTTATACCTGAGCAAACATAATTAGCTAATAAGATGAGAGTCACATTTATCAATTTATACAAAGACTGGAAACATATGTAAAAATTTAGATGTGGGAAAAGAGATACCTCGCTTTTCTTTATAAATAGTTTCTCTATATCATTTCCATAATAGATTATATAAATATATGGCTGACACATATAGCAGGGTTTCATAGACATAAATACAACAAAAATTTAATCATATACTCCCTAGGGTTGTTAAATTTTTCCAGATTTATGATGACTTTTTTTCCCCCACTCGATAATTTCATTGCTTCTAACATCATATTACTGACTGAAGACTTGATTGACATAGCTTCCCTCAGCTTCCTGTTCCGTCTGATTGGAGAATAGAGTATCACACTTTTCCCAATGTCTTCCTTTATACAAATAGAAACTGGATTTCCCATGGCAGTTGCTGTCCTGCCTGGTTTCTTACAGAACAAGATGCTCCCATAGTTGTTGCTTCCCCCAAATGTTTATCTCACCCTCAGCTCTCTTTTATATGTTTGGCTTTTTTCTGTCTTTGTCTCTCTGTCTCTGTTTCTCTCTCTCTCTCTCTCTCTCTCTCTCTCTCTCTCTCTCTCTCTCTCTCTCACACACACACACACACACACACACACACACACACACACACATACACACACATATACTCATACACACATACAACCATACACACTACCGTGAGCTCCTTGAAAATAGGAGTATTTTTTTCTTTTCATTAATTAATTTCCCAGAAATTAACACAATGCCTGGTACATAATAGATGTCTAATAAATGTTTATTTTTAAGGGATTGATTTTAGTGTCTAGGAAAATTCTCCATGAAAGCACATTGTATCTTAATTTTTTAAATATACCAATGTATAACAAAATATAATGATATTGTATTCTGAAATATTGAATGTCAATCTCAGGGAAGAAGGATTAAAATTATTCTGTATATTTTGGGGGGAAACTCTGGGGGAAAAAGAGGGAAAGTCAAAATTTAATATATTATCAAGAGACTTCTAACAATTAAAATCATTATTTAAGGAGTTCTCTGGCACAGAGAAAGTAATTAATAAACATCTGCAAATTGTTTAGTTGATTCAGTGAAATTAGATATTTTGATTCAAATGTATAGATGCTGCGCTTCAGGAATTCTCCAGAAGGTATTTCAGCCATAAATGAGAGGTTAATTAGATACATGTGCAAGTTCTGTCCTAGGTTAGGATTTTAAAATTCTATATAGCATGCTATAATTCAGAAAAAAATTAGGAAATTTAATAACTTTAAAATAGTAATAAAAGGCTTTTATACACATTTAGGTATTTTAAAGGCTTTACTACAGCAACAGTTGAAAATGTATGTAACATAAACCAGTTTGCTCCCTTCATTGTAGAAATGGGTAACTATGTCAGAATTCACTGATGTCAATTTTGCTAAAATGCTTTCTTTTTTTAATCTCACTTTCCAAGAGAGGAATGACGAAATGCATTAGGAAATGAAAGTGATATAAAATGAAAAAAACAAAATAATATTAACAATAATAATAATTAATAATCAGAAATTGATGAGTAGCTAATCCCCTCCAAAAAATGATCCATTGAGATAATTCTATTTAAAATCAAGTCAGGATTCTGGATCTGAAAGTAATTGACATTCTATTTTGATCCCTTGTCCATACTGACACATTCACTGGGTTGATAACCTTAAAAATCAAAGGGTTATCGAAAATATTTTGGAACTTAGCATCACACATAAACAATCTACACTGGATAAGGAAAGTCCTCTCTTAGGCAAGGGAAGCAGTCTGTGGAACTCCATGTGAAATTTCATGTGGAAACAAAAAGGAGCAATGTTGCTTCCAGTTGCTGATTGAAAACAGGGGTTTCCTTCCAACATGTTGACAAATATATTGAACTTGCTCCATGACTATGCTGTTATATTATAGCAGCAGCTAGGAGGTCTTGGTACAGTAATATGAGACTTGGAGGAAGGTAAGTTGCTTGCCATTTTTAAAACTCTTAGATTGTCCGGAAAAAAGATAGAGTCATAAAGAAGCATAGATCCTAGTACAATAAATAATTCTAGAAATCAAGGTATATCTTCTTTTTATTTTTGTATTCATGGCCCCATATGTATGTAAATCAAAGTTATTTTCTACTTTGAGAAGATGGAAGTAGGGATTCCAAGAAATTACTCCTCTCCAAAATATTATTGTCATTGTTTTCACTTAGGAAAGATAGAATAATGTGAATTCATTATACTGAATAGACACATTTTAGATTTTTTAAAAATTAGCTATTGAACGTCTTTGAGTGATGAAATCTGTCATTAAAATGCATTGTTACATATTCTTACCCTTCAAAATCTGATTCAGAAAAAAATTAAATGATAATATATAATATGGTGCCCTCCCTAAATCCCCAATTTTTAGTAATGATAAGGCATGGGATAGAACTTGTGATTTCCACATTGTTAAGTAATTATAGTGCAATTTTGAAACTCGTTAAAAGCCATTCCTAACATATGTCTACATTTTCTACTCTATTGGAATTGCAGTTACAAATCTGATATATGATAGTAAAACAACTACATTCCCTAGTAAATATTTGCTTAATACTTGTTTTATATGTTCTGGAAAATTATTACTTTTATAGAATTTCTAAAAATGATATTTTGTTGTCTCTTCTTTTTTCTCCCTACTTTCCCAATCCTCTTTTTTCTCCTCCTCTTTCTTCTCCTCCTCCATTATGCTCCTTCTCCTCTTCCTTTCTCCTCCTTTCTCCCTCCCTTCATGCTTCCTTCTCTTTATTTTCCTCTCCCTCCCTCCTCCTTTGTTCTCCAATTTCATCTTTCCCTTACCCTCTTTCTGTTCCTCTTTCTTCTCTTTATTTTTCCTTCTCATCTTTCCTCCTGCCAATCTAGTCAAAATGTAAAACTTCTAATTTAAATGACTTATTGATTGGCTAAAATGCCAAATATGTGTGTGTATCCATTTATATATATATATATATATATATATATATATATATATATATATATATATATATATATATATGTGTGTGTGTGTGTGTGTGTGTGTGTGTGTATATGTGTGTGTATATATATATATATATATATATATATATATATGTACATATATATCCATTTCAATATTTAATAGGCTTTTAATTCATATATATTATAAAGAAAATGTAAAGTTTATGCAATACAAACTAAATACTTCCAGGGAAGTGTATTTTTCCTGATTTATATCATTCATTTCTTAAAATAGCAAAATGCATCTTTGCCATTCAATACCTTAGTCTTTTTTGCAATAACCAGATTGCTTAATGTCATTTCAAGTTCATCCAGCTTCACAGACACATGTACAGAGATGGGGGTAATTCACTTATGCAGTTCAACATCCTTTTTGTCGCAGATGGCAAATGTGCAGATTTCTCCCCCAAGGAAAGAAACTCTTTTATAAAATAATTGCATAGTCTGCTCATTTTTTCCTCTGCTGATGCTTTTACATTGCTATTATATCTTGTCAGATTAGTAATTAGCATACAGCTTCCATATGACAGAAATGCAGTTTTTTAGGACTCCTGAAAAGTCCCTTCAGAGGCAGGCAGCATAGCTAGTCCAGAAGAGGGAAGAGGAAAAGAGAAGCATCATAAAATGTCCCTCAAAAACCAATCATATCCTCAAGCAGATGCATTTCTTATTATTAATTGATTTATTGCAGTTGATCTAAAAAGAAAATTGTTTAATAAGTGGGGCAATTAAAAAGGTTTAAGAGGCATAGTTTCTTGATAATTTAATTATTTTATTATTAAACCCAGTTGGGTATTAATATAAGTATGATCATCATTTATCTATGTTTCTTAAACCAAAGATTCCTAATGGCAGTGGAATCTATATAATCTTCACAATGAAGGCTTTCCTGAGGTATTCCTAATCACTTCTGATTGTTAACACAATGAGAGATTGACTATCTTGGGATACATGACTTAGGTCACTCAAATCTTGACTAAATAGATATCAAATTCCATATCACCTCTTTTGAAAATAGAAAAAAATTCAACATTTTCCCAGGCTTGTCTGAGCAAATACAATGAGCAAGAATATATCCATTAGCTGAAATTTAGAAGTTCTTTTATTGTCTGACTGGATCTTGACTTGTATAATTTTTAAAGGAGACTAGGGAAGTAAAAACTGGAAAAATCCTTGGCCCTAATACAATAATTTGTTAAGAGAGAAATATTCATTTATCACATAAGGCAGGTGTTTTAAAAACAGGATTGTTTGTAGAATTTTAAACGGGTCATTTGTAAGGGTCCATACCTATAATCCTTGTTGCTGTGGTGACTATAACTGGGAAATCTCTTGAGTTTGGGAGTTAAGAGCTGCAGTAGGCTCTGCCAATCATGTGTCTGCAATAAATATGGCATGTTGAGTCATGTATTACCTATCTTTCCTCCCCAACACAAAGCTTGGGACTAGGACTAACTAGGGAGGAATGAGTCAACAGAGTAAGTGAAATCAGGCCCATCAGTAGGTATTGTGCTTCCAGTCTGAGCAAGATGGAGAGACGTAGTCTTCAAAAGAGAGGGACAGGGAAGGAATTTTTAAATGGATGAATACTTATTTCAAAATGAAGCAGTTAATAAGGAGGAAAGTATATTTTTCTATTTAATTTTCTCAAAAGCTCTCTTAAAGTACAAAAAAGGCACTTTTATCCATCACTTAGTTTAGATTCTTATTAAACTGTTAGCATGTTATTCAGTCTAGGCTATACACTTTCACATGACATCTAAAGTACAAATAAGATATTTTATATAAAAGCACCTTGAAACCAAAAAAAAAAAATAATAATTAAGAAATTTCTATTTAATTGAACCATTATTAGCATTATCAATATAAAATAATTAAGATATTTCTATTTTAATTGCACCATTATTAACATTATCAATATAATTAATAACAATAAGCTAGCTACTATATTCATATGAGAAGAGATTATTGAGAAAAAGTGGTCCTAATCCTAATATCCTAGGGTTTTACACTAACAATGAATAAATTAAATCAAAAACTGAAAAGAACATATAAGTACAGTTAAGTATAAACATATTGTCACTAAGAATTACTCTACTAAATGCTCAGATTATTTTTTGAAGTTTTATTTTGTGTTTAAAAAAATAAATGTTAAGCAATGTTTAATTTATAGTATACCTGAAAGTCTATCTAATTCTTGATGCAAAATGATAGGCAATGAATATTTGGCAGTGGTAATCAGAATTGATTAATACTTATTCTAAATTGATCCAGTACTTATAACTATGAAAGAATAGAAATTAAATTATATGAATATATAGACAAGGATTCATTCCAAAAATGAGTTTTAATATTGATCATCATCTTACATTAATTGCATTTTTTAGTAATCGAAAGTTACTCGAGGTTTATTTCCATTATTAATAAACCAAGATCTAGGAGCTTCACAGTGGATAGAGTGCTGGACATGGAGCCAAGATTTAGATTTTAATCCTTACTCACCCTATGACCTTGGGTAAATAACTTATAATCTGTTTTTTCAGTCAAAAAAGGAAAATGGAGGAGAGAATAAGCATTTATAGCATGCCTATTAAATACCAGGAATGGTACCAAGCACTTTTTAAAATTATTATTTCATTTAAATATCATATCAACTCTGTGAATTATATTCTATATGTTGTTGTTTAGTTATTTCAGTAGTGTCCAGCTCTTTATGACCCTACTTAGGGTTTTCTTGGCAAAGATATTGGAGTGGTTTGCCATTTCCTTCTCTAGGTCATTTTATGGAAGAGAAAACTAAGGTAAACAGGGTTAAGTGACTTCCTTAGGGTCACACAGCTAGTGTCTGAGGCTGGCCCTGAATTCAGGTCTTTGTGACTCCAGACCTACCTCACTCTATCCACTATGGCACTAGCTACTTCATTAACAAAAAACAGGGGGTTGGACTCAATGTTATTTATCTTTCCTTCTAACTTTAACTATGATACTACCTAGTGGAACTTTCAGGACAATAATCTGAAAATTAAATAGCTTCCTACAACTCAGGCAAATCATAAAAGCTTTATTTGATTAGAAAGGCTACTAAAATATCAAGTTGAAAGGGATGTAAAAAAGCAAGGTGTTACTTTTTTCCCCCAAGAAAACCTTAAGAATGCATTTCATACATTTATGTGCTAGACATATGAACAAGAATTGAATTAGATAAGGAAGAATATAAAAATTGTAAACTGTATGGATGGAAGGAATACTATATAAATGAGATCAGAGATCCTGTAAAGTGTTATAATTATTTCCCATGCATATTTTATACTTGATAACTTTTTGAGGTATTATATATCTCTAAAATTATATGTGTATAATATCTCATATTATCAATGTACAAATTATGACATTATAAAACCTTAGTAATGCAATTCTGCTATAACATTTGTTTTGGAAATGCAAATTTGTTTTGCTCGTATTGATATATTAAGGGGGAGTTTGCACATAATACTACACATTCTGCATTTGCTTATGTTCCATTTTATCATCTGAAAAAACTACATCATAGTGGTGGAACTAGCTTGAGGCTTGCACTACTTGCAGCAGAGCCCATGAGGCTCCAACTGGATGAGAGGGCTATGGTGGTTATCTTGCATTCTCCAGAATGCAATGAGAGCTACCATGATGGAGAGGAGAGTAAAGTGAGAGGTGGGGGATTGAAAAAACAGGAAAAAAAGGAAAGAAAAGGCAAGGAAACCTCCCAAGACACCCTCTCCCCTATCTCAGAATAGAACTAAACATGATCCACTTCCTTGGTCTTAGTTCCCTGCCTCAATGAAAGTGGCATTGGTTTTGTGATAGGGACCAGCTGAAGGGGAGAAGAGGAGGGTTGATGCTTGGTTGCACATTACAAACTGCACCAAATGTTTCCCAATCCCAATTCCAGGGCAACCTATCCATGTCCCTTAGAAAAAAAAATAGTTAGCAAGGCAAGATCCCACAATGAAGATTAAATTCCTAATCTCACTCTTGCAGATTATTGTGCCTAAAAACCCATTTTTCCAATGTCTTTTTAATGGTTATTATTGTTAGTACACATATCCATGTTATGGCAGAATTATCAGTATTTACAACCAGATAGACATTGGACATATTCTAATGGCCTCTTTTTACAGATTGAGGGGGCTAGAGATCCCGAGAAGTTAAATTATTTGTCTATAGACACATAGTAATAGGCAGAATCAAGATCTTGACCCTAGCTTCCTGATTTCAAGGAGAGGACTTTTTCTACATTACCACACTGTTTCATTAACAAAGAGGATAATGCTGTAGTCAAAGAAGTAGAGACATGTTAGGAAGTTTTGATACAGGTGATGACAGTTTTTGAATGAGTGAATTAACAAAGTACTTATTAAGGGCTTATTATTTGTCAAGCAGTTCCTAAATGCTAGAGATACAAAGATAAAATTGAGACAATCCATACTATCAAGGAAATCACATTCTAACAGGAGGAAAGAGCACAAAGAGTAACAGAAAACGCTTGATAGACCTTGGGGTTTAACAATAGCCTTGGCAAGCCCCAATGGTTTAGAGAAGAGCAACAGGGCAACCAGTACCTACCACCTAAAATTCCCAATGTCCTGAATTCATGAAGAAGTCAGAAAGATTATAATAAATACTTATACAGGATTACTATTTGTTCATATGTGCTCAACAAAAGAACACAAAAAAGGGGGAGGGGAAGAAGCCAAAGACCTGTATAGTCATGCTTACTCCACCTCTACCCTATGACCAATAGAAGACAAATGAAAAGATTTGAAAAGTTCATATATACTTAGTGGTTGGAATATTTGGGACTTTTAAAGTTTGAAGTGGTGAAACATCAGAGAGATGGCTTGCATATATATTCAATATTTAATAAAAGAAAAGTCAACTGAGAGTTGCCATAGATAGGGGAATCTTCATGGAGGCGTTAGGATTCTTTCAGAGCTAAAAGCTCATGGAAAAATTGAGGTAGATACATCCAAGAAAATAACTTTTAAACACAATTTTAAATTGTTTATGACATATCTGGACAACAGTTATACTGTCAGAACTTGTGAATCCAACTGAATTTATATATGTACATCATCTAAAAACTTACATAGTTTAATGAGCTACTACTTTTGTCTCTCAGTATAGATAAATTCTTCTCGTTAGACTATTGTCTCCTGAATATATTATAAATGGAAAGACTAATGCCTTAACCTTGGAAAAATAAAATCTTGGAAAAGAATGAAACAGCTTTACATTTCTGGATGATTGCATTAAGAATAAGCCTGTGGTAAGAGCCCAGAATAATTGTTCTAATATCCATAGCTTAGGGTCACAGGTTTAGTACCAATTTCATTTTGTTTTACTGTTTTGTTCTCAAAAGCTGTTTCAAGTTTGCTTACATCGAATCTCCTTGCTTCATTACTATGATCTAACCCTTTGTACCATGTCTGGCTTTGTTTAATCAGTGGCAAATTGTTTTTTCCTCACATAACTCAAAGTTCTAATTAAAATTCAGCTACACGAAGAAGGTATCAAAGCCGCAAAAGTTCATGCACTGACAAGTATTCAAAACCATTAGTACTACTTAGGAAAAAAAAACAGTTTCTAAATCAGCTGGAAAGAGAAAGACTCAACGAATGTGTTGCTGGGTTTCTGTCATGGAAACTTTCATTATTAAATAGTATAACCTTGAAAGTCTTGTAGTGTTCATTGTCCTTTTTAGAGAGTTACACAACAGAACCCCTTCTTTGGAGTAATGGGATTTTGTATTGGATAATTAGTTTCTGTGAGGTGGAGGGCATGAAAAAAAAAAAAAAAAAACAAGGAGGAAAAAAAAAACACATTTCTCTACAATGTAAGTTCTCTATTAATAGTGAAGATTCCAGCTTTTTAAATGACAACTGAGTTTTGGGCTAACTTCATTCTAAGACCAAATCTCATATTTTACTGGTTTGTGGTTAGATAATTAGTCCTTAAGATGTCTAAGGACTGTATATGTTAGATATGTTAAGTAGATATAATAAGGCTTGTTTCTGCATAAAACTTGCAAAAACAGCTTGAAAATTGAAGGGACCATATTGTGTCACTGTTATATGCAGAATAATAGAAAAGCACCAGGAATCTAGCAGATCTTTAGCAGTTATGTGTGCTGTGATTATAATTAACTTCAGTAACTTCAGAAGAAATGCCACAAATGAAATTAGTATAATGGAAATAAACTGAAACGCAAAATTATTTGGAGGTTCACTGGTCTTCCCAAAAAAAATGACTAATAGGAAGACTAGTATTATTTTAATGAAAGTGTTGAATTAGAGAAGAAAGAATTCCCCCAAAGAAATTATTCACTGAGCTTTCTGCCGAAAAAAAAATGGTTACACTTTTTATTCCCTGATAACTTGCAGGGAAAGGAGAAAACTGCATTTCTAAGACGTATCAATAACTATTCCACAAGAAGGTAAGCTAACTCTTCAATTGCTTACAAAAATGAGCTATTAGTGAAAGGCAAAAAAAGAAAGAAAAAAGAAAATTCAAACTATCATCATGAAAATAAAATAGCTAAGTAATTAGAGTTTTGCTTATTCAACTAGTTATTTTCCAGGTATAGAATGCGTCTCTTAGCAGCATATGGTTCTGATGCAAATTGCATCACTGCACCCACTGACCATATTAAAACCAAGAAGCTAATATACCATGCAGGGATATAAATAAATTATGTGACAGCATAATTAATTTTCAGTACATAATCAATGACATATAGCAATGCCTCATGGAATTTTTTTATATTGTACAATGAGTCTGAATTTTCTCAGAGCTAAAATGTAGAATCACCAATCAATGTATCTTCCCTCAGGAAAGTGTAGCAAACTCTAAGAATCCCTTTCAAGGACACCCTAAGCTGTATACTGAAAGCTATAAAAATAATAGTGTAAATATGGTAACAATATGGCTATACTTTATATATTGGAAGTTACAGGTATAAAATAGGGGTTAGCTGTCAGTTCCAATCTAAACTAGAATTGGCCAATCAATTTGGAACACTAAAGCATGGCTTTCTGCATTTCATTTTGCTTAAAAAGGTGATGGAAAACTCTGACAAAGTCACTTTCTTTGAACAAATAGGCTTGTGGACAACAATTGTAATGTAACATTACAAAAGATTTCACATGTGAGAGAGAAGACTCTAATGGCTTTCATGATACAGTTTGAAGCTTTAGATGAGGTAAAGGAAATTGGGGAGAATTTTTTTTAAAAAATAACAACTCAGAATTTCCATAGAATATCATCTGTACATCTTTTTAAAAACTAAAACCTGTCTAGGAAAAGTCATTATCACTAACTGGTGAAGTAAGTTATTTATAGCAGTGTGTTGTTGATCCTATTACTACAGTGTCATACACTCTTCTTCACTTATATTGCTACCAACCTGAGACCTTCATTACCTTTCTTTTTTTTAATTTAATTTTTATTTTATTTTATAATTGTAACTTTTTTTTGACAGTACATATGCATGGGTAATTTTTTACAACATTATCCCTTGCACTTACTTCTATTCAGATTTTTCCCTTCCTCCCCCAACCCCCTCCCCCAGATGGCAGGCAGTCTTATACATGTTAAATATATTACAGTATATTCTAGATACAATATGTATCTAGATACAATGTGTAGACCTGAATTTCTTGTTGCACAGGAAGAATTGGATTCAGAAGGTAAAAATAACAGTTTACACTCATTTCCCAGTGTTCCTTTTCTGGATGTAGCTGATTCTGTCCATCATTAATCAATTGGAATTGGATTAGCTCTTCTCTATGTTGAAGATATCCACTTCCATCAGCATACATCCTCGTACAGTATCATTGTTGAAGTGTATAACGATCTTCTGGTTCTGCTCGTTTCACTTAGCATCAGTTGATGTAAGTCTCTCCAAGCCTCTCTGTATTTCTCCTGTTGGTCATTTCTTACAGAACAATAATATTCCATAACATTCATATACCATAATTTACCCAACCATTCTCCAATTGATGGACATCCATTCATCTTCCAGCTTCTAGCCACTATTAAAAGGGCTGCCACAAACATTTTGGCACATACAGGTCCCTTTCCCTTCTTTAGTAGTTCCTTGGGATATAAGCCCAGTAGTAGTATGGCTGGGTCAAAGGGTATGCACATTTTGATAACTTTTTGGGCATAATTCCAGATTGCTCTCCAGAATGGTTGGATTCTTTCACAACTCCACCAACAATGCATCAGTGTCCCAGTTTTCCCACAGCCCCTCCAACATTCATCGTTATTTGTTCCTGTCATCTTAGCCAATCTGACAGGTGTGTAATGATACCTCAGAGTTGTCTTAATTTGCATTTCTCTGATCAATAGTGATTTGGAACACTCTTTCATATGAGTGGAAATAGTTTTAATTTCATCATCTGAAAATTGTCTGTTCATATCCTTTGACCATTTATCAATTGGAGAATGGCTTGATTTCTTATAAATTAAAGTCAATTCTCTGTATATTTTGGAGATGAGGCCTTTATCAGAACCTTTAACTGTAAAAATGTTTTCCCAATTTGTTACTTCCCTTCTAATCTTGTTTGCATTAGTTTTGTTTGTGCAGAAACTTTTTAATTTGGTGTAATCAAAATGTTCTATTTTGTGATCAATAATGCTCTCTAGTTCTCCCTTGGACAAAAACTCCTTCCTCCTCCACAAGTCTGAGAGGTAAACCATCCCATGTTCCTCTAATTTATTTATGATTTCATTCTTTATGCCTAAATCTTGGACCCATTTTGATCTAATCTTAGTATGTGGTGTTAAATGTGGGTCCATGCCTAGTTTCTGCCATACTAATTTCCAGTTTTCCCAGCAGTTTTTGTCAAATAATGAATTCTTATCCAAAAATTTGGGATCTTTGGGACTTGACATCTCTAACACCTGACTACACATTGCATCTCAAATAATACTGTATGCCCTTAGTTTCCTCCTCTATAAAATAGGAATAATAATAACATCTACCTCAAATTTCTCTTGTGAGAATCAAACAAGATTAATATATGTAAAGTGCTTTGCAATGTTAAAGTGCTATACAAATGCCAGTTTTTATTAACTGGCTGTTTTAAGAAATTGTTCCCCTTCCTCAAAAAAAGCTTTAGTGATTCCCAGTCAACTGTAGGATAAAATTCAGAAGACTCAATAATTCAGCTCAAAATTATTTTCTTTCATCCTACTTTACTCTCCTACTCTAACTCCAGTCATACTTGTCTATGAACTGTTCCTTGATATCAGTCTGACTTATTTTTCTCTGTTTATACTCATAGAGAATTCCTTCATAACCACAACTTATTCATTTTATCTTTCTGCAGGTTGAAATTCTTCACTTTTTTTCAAGACCTAGCTCAGGTTGCATCTTCTTCATGAATTCTTTCCCAGTACTCCCAGTGAAAAATGACATCTAAGTCAACTCACTAAATGAGTTTTAAGTTTTATTAATAGCTTTTTTTTCTTCTTTTCTTTGGTTGATAGTTTTCTTTATAGGTTTTTCTGATTTTTCCTATTCTGTAATAAATGTTTCAAACTAGAAAATAATAATAGTTAATTAAAATAGTTCAGCAAAACTAAACAACATATTGAAATATACTGACATTATAATGGCTATTTCACACTCATAATTCCCTACCTCTTTAATTAGGGGTATTAAAAGTATTTTATTAATTCTGCTATGGGGCCAAATTTGTTTCTTATAATTTTGCTGTATGATACTGTATTTGTTTCTTTTGTTTATATTAAAACAGTCATTATGAACTTTTTTTCTGGTAATGTTCTCTATTATTCATAGATATCTTCTGATATCATTCTGAATTCTTGACATTTGTCATTTCTATTACTACAGTAATAGATATTACAATATATTCATGTCCCACAGTTTGTTTATTTGTCTTCAAATATCGTTATCTGCTTCATTTCTATTTCTTTGTAAGGCAGTGGCTGAAGAGCCAATATCAGAGTCAGGAAGAGCTGGGTTCGCATCTTGCCTAAGACATTTCTTGGCTATAATTCATTCATTCAACTTCTCAGTATTGTAGTTATCTTTCTGAGATTAAAACATTTCAGAGAAATGTACTTCATAGCAGGAAGTTTTATGTATCAAACTTTATGTAGAATCTATAGTTTCCATTGCTCAAATATAGACACAATGTTACTGGAACTTTTTTTCTATAAAACTATGATCAAAACTACTTCATGTACAGATTATTTTTCCAATTGTCAGTTTCTATTTTTTTGTTGTTTTTATACTAATTTTGTTCATTGAAATTTTGGGAAAAGTGTTTTATTTAAATTTTAAGTTTTTTTATCTAAATTCTTCATTTAGTTAAAAATGTCTGCCTAACTATAATTTTTAAAGATACTTTTACTCATTTTCCACTCCTTTTTTCATAATGTCACCTTCGATATTTAAGTTAAGTATTATTAGGAACTTGCTCTGTTATATCATATTAATTGGCATTTTTGTAAACTGCTTCAAATTTTCAAAGATATATTTTTTCCATAAAATATGATTTTTAAATTAAAAATACAAATATTTTTAGCATTCATTTTTGTTAGATTTCAATTTACAAATTTTTCTTTGTCTCTCAAGGCAGCAAGTAATCTGGTATAGATTATGCATGTACAATCATGTTAAACATATTTCAACATTAGACAAGTCGTGAAAGAAGATACAACAAACAGGGAAAAATGCAAGAAAGAAAAAAAATAGTAAACTTCAGTCTGAATTCAAACTCCATATTTTTTCTCTGGATGTGGATAGCATCTCACATTATTAGTCTATTATTGGAATTGTTTTAGTTACTGTATGGCTGAGAAGAACATAGTCTATTATAATTGATTATTTTCCCTAAGTTTCTGCTTTTCTTTTAATTTTGGTTGCATTGGTTTTGTTTGTGCAAAACAAATTAATTTAAAGTAATCAAAATTATCTATTTTGTATTTCAGAAAGTTCTCTACCTTCTGATAAAAATTAAAATTTGCCCTTCTCATACATCTGACGGCTAATAAATTCTTTACTTTCCTAGTTTGCTTATGGTATCACCTTTTTATTCATAAGTCATGTGCTGTTTTTGTCTTTATCTTGATATATGATGTGAAATGTTGGTCTACACCTAGTTTCTGCCACACTATTTTCTAGTTTTCCCAGCACTTTTTGTCAAATAGTGAGTTCATATCCCAAAAGTTGGAATCTTTGGATTCATCAGACATTAGATTACTATAGTCTTTTTTTTTCTTCTTATATACATAATGTATTCTGCTGGTCCATTACAGTATTTCTTAGCCAATACATTTAATAGAATTCACTTGTAAATTCAGGTAGCCTTGGAGATTTTTTCTTAGACAGTTCCTTCATAGATTGTTCAATTAATTTTTTTTTCTAAAATGGGGTTATTTATTTTATTTTCTTGTTGTTAATCTGGGCAACTTATTTTTTTAATATTAGTTCATTTCACTTAGATTTTATTGGCACACAGTGGGCAAAATAGTCTCTCATATTGCTTTAATTTCCTCTTCATTGGGGATACTCATAATTTTCTTTCTTTTTTATTTTAATCAAATTTCCCAGTGGCTTATCTATTTTATTGTCTGTTTTTTTCTCATGAACTAGCTTCTAGTTGTTTCATAGTTCAACTGTTTTCTTAGTTTCAATTTCATAAATTTGTCTTGATTTTCTGAATTTCAAAATTGTTATGCAATTGAAGATTATTAATCTATTCTTTTTCTGCATACTAAATTCACTGACTTGCTATTTCTGCATCTCATTCATGTAAGTACTTAGAGATATGAAACTGTTTTGGTTATATGCCCTAAGTTTTGGTATGTTTTCTCATTACTGTCATTATCTTTGTAATTATTAATTCTTTTTATGAATTTTGGATTAGCTAAATTAGTTTTCAATTATTTGAAAACTAATTTTAATATTTTTCAAAAGCTCTCTATTACATATATTTTATTGCATCATGATCTAAAAAGTATGTATTTATTATATTTCTTCCTTTCTTCATTTGATTGTAAGGTTTTTATGTCCTAATTCATGTTCAAATTTTGTTGTCATCTACTACTGAGAAAAAAAAGTGTATTCCATTATATCCCCACTCAATTTTAATCAGAGGCCTATCATATGTAATTTTTAAAAAAAATTTATTCACCTCTGTAACTTCTTTCTTGTTTATTTTGTAGTTAGATTTATCTGGTTCTGAAAAAGAGAGCTTAAGGTTTCCCACTAATAAAGTTTTGTTATCTGTTCTTTCTTGTAACTCAAGTCTCTTCTAAGAATATAGATGTTATACCATTTGGTGCATATGTATTTAATATCAATATTACTTTATTGTCTATGTTCCCTTTAGCAAGATGTAGTGACCTTCTTTCTCTCTTTTGCTTAGATCAGTTTTTGATTTTGCTTGTCTGTGATCAAAATTGCTACCCCTTCTTCTCCTCCTGTTCACCCCACAAGCACCTTTGGCTGAAGCATAATATATTCTGCTCCATCTTTTTACTTTTACACTGTGTATATTTCTGTGCTTCAAAGGTGTTTCTTTTTTAAAAAAATATATATTTTTTCTTTCCTCTTTCTCTTTCTACTTCTTCCTTTTCTTATATTAAGACCCCTCCCCTTCCTTTTTGTTTCCCTTTTCCCCCTCCTAGTTTCCTATAGGAAAAGATAAATATCTATACCAAACTGAGTGTGTATCCTATTTTCTCTTTGAGCTAATAATTCAAATATTGTTCACCCATTTCCTTCTTTCCCTCTACTTTAATAGGGCTTTTGTGTCTCTAACTGTGGTATAAGTTACTCTAGTATGAACTCCTTATCTCTAAATACACTTTTCACCCTTTATTTTTTTATAATTACAATAAAATTAACTTATACACACACCCTCTGAGTATACTCTTGACTGCCTTTTTAGATATTTAGTTCTCAAGAGTTCACAGATATTCCCTAGGTAGGGATGCAAACCATTTCATCTTATTGGATTATATGCTTTTTTGTTTGTTTGTTTTTCTTTTCTGTTTGCTTTTAAATGTTCCCCTAGGCATTGTATTTGAAGATCAAATCTTCTGTTTATCTCTGTTATTTTCATATAGAAAGTTTGAAAGTACCCTATTTCATTGATGATCCATTTTACCCCTGAAAGATAATGTTCAATTTTGCTGGACAGTTAATTGGTGATTGTAATCTAAACCCTGTTCCCTTATGGAATATCATATTCCAAGTCCTCTAATTCTTTAATGTAGAAGCTTCTAAATCTTATATAATCCTGACTGTTGTTCCTTGATATTTGCATTGTTTCTCATCAGTTATTTTTTAGTAATTGAAAATCAGAATAGATGTTGTGTTTACCAGATCTGAAATTAAACCATTGGCTAAACATCTCAAACTCCGAATGAGTTTATTCAGAATTTTAGAAGTATTTCACAGAGTAGAACTAAAGGCTAGATCTAATAATACATGATTTAACAGCAATAAATATAAAATATGCATTTAGATTTAAAAATTACGTAATTGCACAATAGAGAAGGCATGGTTATAAATGGGTTATGCAAAAGAGATAATAAAATATACTGAAATTCAATATGAATCAATAGTATTATCTATTGTTCAAAAAACTCATAAAAAAATGATTAAGTAAAACACAGTTTCCAGAATAAAGGAATATTTAGTACTGTTAAAAAAAAGATATTTGCATTGTTTCTTTCAGGCTGTTTGCAGTATTTTCTAGTGACCTGATAATTCTGTAATTTGGTTATAACATTATTTGGAGTTTTCATTTTAGGATATCTTTTAAGAGGTGAGCAATTATTTTTTTTCTTTTTTTATCAATACTATTTTCTTTTTCCAAATATATGTAAAGATACTTTTTAACATTCATTTTTGTTGGATTATGTGTTCCAAATTTTTCTGCCTCTTTCTCTTTCTTCCCCCATCCTCAAGATAGGGAGCAAGCAATCTGATATAGGTTAAATATGTGTAATCCTTTCAAACATCTTTCCATATTTGTCATATTGTGCAAGAAAAATCAGATCAAAAGGGACAAAAACACTGAGAAAAGACAAGGAAACAAGTAAACAAACAAAAAATACAAAGCTTCAATATACATTTAGTCTCCATAGTTCTCTCTTTGGATACAGATGGCATTTGCCATCACAAGTCAATTAGAATTGTCTTGAATGATCACATTGCTGAGAAGAGCCAAGTTCATCATAATTGATCATCACATAATCTTGTTGTTACTATGTATAACACTCTCAGGGGTTCTGCTTGCTTGAATCAGCATCACTTCATATAAGTATGATCAGGCTGTTCTGAAATTAGTCTGCTCATCATTTCTTATAGAACAGTAATTTTCTATTACATTCACATACCAAAACTTATCCCCACATTATTCCCTAACTTATGGGCTTCAGTGGACTCTTTTAATGACTACCTTATTCTGTGGTTCCAGAATATCAGGGCAGAAGGATATTTTCCCTCTTGATTTTTAAGATAAAGTATTAATTATTATTCATTTTTAAACATTTGATTAAATGCTACTGAAAATCTATCTGACTCAGTTATTTTCCTCCACTTTTAATTGCTTTTATGACTTTTAATTTTGATTTTGAGATTGTGTTCTTTGCCAACTTAAATTCATCTTCTTCCAATTTGGACATCTGAAAAATTTGCAAATACTTCATTTCTTTTAAGCACTTGGTTTTATCAATATGTAATTGTATTTGGTAGAATTTGATTATTTTATTTCTAATCTTATTTTTACATAGAATGTGTTTTTTCCTTGTTAATTCTCTCTCTCTCTCTCTTTATAGATAGATAGATAGATTCATATTGCATATGTGCACATTCATATGTATATGCATATATGTATATTTTTTTCATTGTATAATAATGCATGTATATATATACATATATATATATGTGGAGAGAGAGAGTTATTATTTATATGTCTCTGTGTATATGTTTGTATGCATGTGTACACCAGTTCAGGGGAAAGATGAACTTCCTAGTTAGCTTGAGAATGGTATCAGAATTTCTGGGTTGATATTGTTTAAAAGAAAGATATAATTTTTAATATAGACAAGATTAAAAGTAAGCCAGAAACTGGGAAAACATTGTTTACGTTCAAGGGTTCTGATAAAGTTTCCATTTCTAAAATATATAGAGAATTGACTCAAATTTATCAAGAATCCAAGCCATTCTCCAATTGATAAGTGGTCAAAAGATATGAACAAACAATTTTCAGATGAAGAAATTAAAAAACATTTTTAGTCATAGGGAAAGGTGCTCTAAATGATTATAGATCATAGAAATGCAAGTTAAGACAACTCTGAGATTGCACTATACACCTCTCAGATTTGCTAAGATGATAAGAAAAAATAATGACACATGTTTGAGGGAATGTGGGAAAACTGGGACACTAACTAATACATTCTTGGTGGAATTGTGAATGGATTCAACCATTCTGGAGAGTAATTTGGAACCATGCTCAAAAAGTTATCAAACTGTGCATGCCCTTTGATCCAGTAGTGTTACTACTGGGCTTACATCCCAAAGAGATCTTAAAGGAGGGCAAAGGACCAACCCATATGTGCAAAAATATTTGCTGCAGCCCTTTTTGCAGTGTTAAGAAACTGGAAAATGAATGGCTGACCATCATATGGGGAATGGCTGATTAAGTTATGGTATATAAATATTATGGAATACAATTGTTCTTTAAGAAATGATCAGCAGGATGATTTCAGAGAGACCTGGAGAAACTTACATGAATTGATGCTAACAACAATAACAACAACAAAAAGCTCTGGTGAAGATATAGGGAGACTTTTGGATGAAGATGATAAATAGAGGGAGATAACACTGGTTATTTAAAATAAAATATAAAGTGAGGACATACTGAAAGTAAGAAATGTTTTGATGATGATGTAGGGAGTAAAACTTTGAGAAACATGTAAATAATTTAGAACACTTGTGGAAGATGGTGTACATGGATGAAAAGTATCATGTAACTATGATAAGTCAATAAAATTCAGAATTTAGATTGCAAACATTTAAAATGAACTTAATTAATAAAGTTTCATGAATTTTATGTATTTATCCTAGGGGGTAGTTCTCATTAACTCAGAAATAGCGTGTATTGATCAAAGTTGTAATGAACACTTCAAAGGTTTGAACAGAATTTTAGAAAGTTGAAATAGTTAGTCATGGAGTCAAAACAACTATGGAGGAAAGTGAGAGAATTTTATAATTGTTTGGAAACAAGGAAATCTGTTGGATTTAGAAAATTGGAGAACATAGGATCAAGCAAGAGAAAATCAATTGTGGGATAGTTGTAAGAATAGGAGATAATTTCAGTTAAGCAGAATATTTTCTGGAACAATTTGGTGCGTGGATATTTAGCATTATTTGG
Organism: Sminthopsis crassicaudata; assembly: GCF_048593235.1. Taxonomy (NCBI): domain Eukaryota; kingdom Metazoa; phylum Chordata; class Mammalia; order Dasyuromorphia; family Dasyuridae; genus Sminthopsis; species Sminthopsis crassicaudata. The sequence continues at coordinate 415,557,514 of NC_133618.1, read as the reverse complement.
TAAGACTTATTCTGACTTTCTGAAAGTTGCACCTTCCTATTCTCAATATCAATGTACCTGATATGTGGTTTTTTTTTTCCTTGCTCATCAAGTAATTGGTCCCAAGAGCAAAATTCCTAGTTTTACCAATGTTCATTAATATTAAATAACAACAGAATGCTTCAGTAAAATTTAACAAAATGCTTTCCTCATAGCCTCATGTGCTAGGCAGTACAAGTGTTATTTTCTTAAATGTATAGAAGACACCAAGCCTTAGAAAGATCAAATAAAGTAGTCAAAGTCACATAGCCAACAAGTAGTAAACCTCATATTTGAACCCAGATCTTTAGGTTCACTGTTCTCTTTCATTATACAATTCTGCTTCTTAAAGGTAAGTCTTAAAATAAAAATGAAACAATAGACCTTTACAGATAACTTATTGTATGCTTCAATTCCCTGTTTATGTTCCTAGGAATAATATGATTTTTTCTTTCTTTTTCCTTGACAATAAACACAATAGCAAATGAGCACCAGAAAGTTACAGAAGGGATAACAGCTTAAACACCAGCTTGTTTGTCTGTATCCAATTCTGTGATCTCCTGTGTGGATATATTAGATTTGTTTGTATTTTTTTATCTCATTACAAGTTTTTGAAAACAGGAAATTGCTTCTACTATGAGAGATCAATGTGCTCTTGACTCCAGCATTTTCAACAATAGTGGTCTCATACAGTAGCTGGAAATAGAGATCAAGCAGATAAGAGAATGAATTTGGTTTTCATAACAAGCTTTGAACTGAAGAAAGAGTCACCCAGCAGAGAAGCCATAATAATTATGAATTCTAAAATGCTTAATGATGCTCATACAATTAGATCATTCAATTGGTTAAGCAAGTCAAATTCTTAGACTCCATATCTTGTACTATGGAATGGTTTGTTTCTTAGAGTGGGCAGGGGAGAGGAGAGAAGAGCACAGTGAAACTAGGCCTGATTCAGTTGCAAAAGGTAGAGATTAATAGAGCTAATTTAGGAGAAATTCTGCTATTTTATTCCTTGTAATTTAATGAGATATATCTCAAAAAGCTTTTAGAGTTTCAATTCAAAACCTTAATCAAACCTCCTCCATTTGGAAATGAAGGCAAAATATTCGGTTTTCTCAGGAGAATGACAGTCATTTGAGGCTTCAGTTGGGTCCAGAATTGCATGAGATAAGCTTTTACCTAACTTTTCTTTCTATCAAACCAGGCTCTAGGTGTTGGGTGGTAAAATTTCTAGAACAGAGTGTGATAGTATCTGAGTCTCTAGAGTATTCTGAGAGGTCTGGATATTGATTGGCAAAACAATCTCTGGGAAGTAGGCTGAATGACAATATTTCTCCTTCAGAGGCTAGAATTATAAGGAATTGCAAGCAAGATTTTCTTCTATTTAAACAATATCTCTATATGAAATTATAATTTTGTCTTACCTCCCAATCAATTGATGAACACAAATTTATTTATTAAATGAATGATTGATTGAATGAAGTATTTAAGTGGTTCCTATATGTAATTTACTGTGCTAAGCACTGGAAATAAATGTGGAAAAGAAATAATCTCTATTCTCAAGAAACTCATATTTTAATGGGGTGAAGGAAGTGGGAAATAGTCCATATGAAAGATTTAATCTTTAAATCAGATGAAAAGCCCCCATAGTCTTTAGGCTTCAGAAGCAGAAAAAAAAGAAGTTAGCACTTTGTCCTTAATATTATTTGCAATGATAAAATCCTGTGTGTTTCTAATGCATTAACTTTTTTTTTCTTTCTGGCCTTCTATAACTGAAGGAAAAATTGTCAGACTGTATCATAGATTTTGCTTCCTAGAATGATGATTGAAGATAGAAGCAACACTTAGGTTCAGGATCCTGGGCTGTCCCTATCATAGTCTAAAGGTAGATAGTAGCCAAGGTGGTGACTCCCTCTATCTCCTGTGATCATTTACCTATTGGCAACCATTGGTCAGCAGTTCTTGAAGGTGCTAGTGAAGGTGTACCCATCTTCATAAAGATTTCTCTATACATTAATGGCATTAAGAACTGAATTGAAGCAGGACTAAAGTTTTGTTAGAGATTACTATAAGCCTTTGGGACTCTGTGTTTAAGATCATACACATGAGAGTATAAAATGAGATAGTGGTCAAGGTAAGAGTGGAAATTTTATTTGGCTTTCATATCCAACCTTTCTCTCTCTCTCTCTCTCTCTCTCTCTCTCTCTCTCTCTCTCTCTCTCTCTCTCTCTCTCTCTCTCTCTCTCTCTCTCTCTCTCTTATTGCTTACACTAAACTGGGTTGAAATGATACTCTAATGAGTATCAAACATTTTGCTAGGCTTTGGGGATACAAAGATAAAAATGAAATTGTTTCTACACTCAGGGGATGATATTCCTTTGGGAAATGGTATATATACCTGTAATGAAATATAAAACAAAAAAGGTAATTTGAAAGAGGATGGAAGGCAATAGTAGCTGAAAGAAACATCATCTTATATTACTTTTGTGTATATATATAGATATATGATGTATATGTATACATATATGTGTATATGCATAGATAGGTAACTATCTATAGATATGCCTTCTTTCAAAATACATTGGAATTCATTTTTATTCAACAAATCTGAAAAATTATTGACATAGGTGTAGATAACTTGCAGCACTTCAAAATTACCAAATATGTGAAACCATATTTGAACTATATCCTCAATCTTGGGATTTAATTGGGGGATGACTCTTGTTTGGGCATACATATTCAAAAAGTGCAAATTGGACTATCTGCCTTCAGAATACTGATTTGAGCTTTAACTTTATTTCTATTTAAATCCCTTTGTCATCATCTGCACCTGTGAAAATTGCAATGCAACCAGTTATAAATGGGGGAAAAACAATTCTAACATTATTTTAAAAAGTTAAGAACCAGCTATTTGAAAATAAGCCATGTATGGATTTTATGAATAGTTAATTTTCTCAAAGGCAAATCCCCCCTTATTTAATCTACTTTAGATAAATTTTTTAGATTATCAAACAAGATAAAATTTTAATAAAATAGTCTAAATCAAAAAGTTTGTCCTTCTTTGTAATCATGGGAACAAGTTGAAAATGTAGCTGATGATTGACTACATGTTTGTTATCCAAGCTAGCCTAGTTTAGTCAAAGAGTTCTTTAGTTCATAAAGAAATCCATAGAGAAGTTGTGAAATGATCCAATTATTCTGTAGATCAATTTCAAATTATACTTAAAGGGCTATTAAATTGTGCATATTCTTTTACATGTATAATACCACACTACTAATCTGTATCCCAATCACACGTGGATGCACACACACACACACACACACACACACACACACACACACACACGAGGGTGAAAGACCTAAATGTATAAAAATATTTATAGCAACTCTCTTTCTTGTGGCAAAGCATTGGAAATTGAGGAGATGCCCATAAACTCGAGAATGGCTTGGAAGTATTTAAATGTAATAGAATACTACTCTATTATTAGAAATGACAAGCAACAAATTTCAGGGGGGGAAAGTACTTGGAAAGGCTTCCATGAATTGATGGAAAGTGAGGTAAAGAGAACCAGAACATTGTATATAGTATCAGCAACACAATGTAATGATCATCTATGAACTATTTTGCGCTTCTCAGCAATAGAATGATCCAAGACAATTCCAAAGGATTAGTGATGGAAAATAATGTACACATCCAAAGAAAGAACTGATGGAATCTGAATGCAGTTTGAAGTATACTATTTTCACTGTTGGATGTATGTGTAGATATTTTCTTTTGACCCATTTCTTTTTTCATAATATGTAATTGGAAAATATGTAATATATATATTCACAGGGATGGAGATAGTACAAGCATTGGTAAAATGATAATCCTTGAAACTGTGGTAATGATTAGAGAGAGATAGATGCTATTATATAACATAAGGATGTATATGAATACAAGTACATATATGTGTGTGTGTGTATGTGTGAATATGTGTGTGTGTACGAACAAATTCACACATTCTTTAAGGAATGGAAGGAAAACATTTAGAAAATAAAACCAATAAGAACAATAAAGTAATTTGTATGGGGATATACTAGGAGTTTAGAGAAAGTAACCATCATTTATATATACACACACTATCTATCTATCTATCTATAGATATAGATAGATAGATAGATAGATAGATAGTGTGTGTGTGTGTATATATAAAATACTTCTATGTAAGAAGTGACACAAAATGATGTTACTTTCAGCTACTAGTATTTCCACACACTACCTGTCTTATGTTTTTTAGTGTCTTAATATATTTTCATTCTCTATCTCTAATAGAATACACACACATATTCAAACAAATATTGATTAAAAGATAGATGATAGATTCACGCAGAATAAATGCATTGTATATTTATATGTTTGTGTGTTGGTTACATATAAGCTGTTATTCAGACATCCCAGTGTCTGACTCTTCATAGTTCCATTTGATTTTTTCTCAGAAGATATTCAAGTGGTTTCTCATTTCTTCTTTAGCTCAATTTATGAATAAGGAAACTAAGGCAAACAGAATTAAGTGAATTGCTCAAGATTTTACACCTAATGGTTTAGGTCACATTTGAACATTTGATGTAGTTAAAATATGTTTCACATTTTTGTCTGGTAGTTTTGCAGTGCTTTAAGTTGTCTCCATTCATGTAAACAAATTTATAGATTTTTAGAATGCAAATGAATTCCAGTTTTTTGAAAAGAAATGTATGTCCTGTGTATATTTTATCAATTTACATGAAAGCTATTGATATATTAGGGTAGCAATCTCATAGCAATCTCATATGTGCATGCATTCCATTTCAAAAGTTATAAAATAATGCAGATGATACCAATTAAATTTTGTTCACATACTTGTCCCTGCCCAAATAACTGGGGTCTACTTTTTTAGTAGGTCTTTGTTGCTCAAGTTATCCATGTTGTAAAGCAGAGGTCCTCAAAATTTTTAAATAGGGGACCAGTTCACTGTCCCTCAGACTGTTGGAAGGCAGGACTATAGTAAAAACAAAACCTCACACTCTGTCTCCGTCCCTCAGCCCATTTGCCATAACCCTGCAGGCCGCATAAACGTCCTTAGCAGGCCACATCTGGGCCACAGGCCGTAGTTTGAGAACCCCTGTTGTAGAGGAACAAATGTATTAGACATTTTTGTAAGGGAAAGTAGTTTTTATTTTCATATTCTATTCTACCTTTCTCCAATTGACTAGGTAATACATGTAATAGAATTCATAAAGTATTTACTTTCTTAATTCCAACTTTAGCTATAGAAGTAGAGAAAAAATAAAATAAAACCTTTATCCATCCACATTCTAGTAACCTCTGAAAAAAGACAACGTTTCCTACTGATTCTGATTAGCTACTAGGTATTCCCCAGATAGCTATGAAATATTTTATTGGTTGTTACAGCCACTGCAATAGATCCTAACTTATCTTTCATCTGACCTTAAGTATAAATGAAAAACAATAAATTCATTTCAAGGTTGTCCTGGGAATAAGCAAGGCCAATTGAAGTATGAGTTCCACTAAGCCTCATTCAATTTATATTCTGAACCAACCTGAAGTAGGAAAAAAAATTAGTATTATCCTGCCACTGAATTATACTGAGCATTGAAGTCCATGATTATATATTTTTATCTTTTTTGAGCAAAGAACAATAATCAGCATGAAAAATGACTATCTATTAACCATGCATACATAAAGGCACAAATCACAAGCTATGTGACAAGTGTTTTGTGTGAGCTAATTTGCATTTTGTGTAAATGTGAAATATCACTATTGAAAAGTTTGTATTTGTAAGTTCTTTTTAGGTTCCTGGGATGGGAAAGAGGGAGTCCTTTCTTTCTTCTTATCATAAATGCATATTCAAGTTAACAACCCCCAAGAATCAGAGGAAAATTTGTAAATGCATGGAAATATGAATAGGATCATTTCTTCATCAAACTTTGGAATAAAACACAAAACTCAATAAAGAGTGTATAATATGTTATGGTATATTGCAAAAATTAATAATAATTTGAAAAAGAACCTGTTCCACATACTGCTATGAAATCAGTCAGAAAGATTTTAGGAAGATGATTAGTTGTTTTCATGTCTGCTTTAATGAAAATATTTGTGAAACTGGAAATATTTTCTTTCAGTGAAATTTAAAGCCAAAAAGTTAACTAATCAAAGATTAGATTTGATTAGTGTTTCTATTGATTGTTCTTATGTGTCCTCTGGAGAAAACAGAGGAAACTTGTTATCAAAGATTCCCTATATCTGAAATTGATTCTATAGATTAAATATCCTATATGTCAAAATTAACCCAAAGTTATTAGTCATAATAACCTTTAATTTCCTTCTAAGAAAGAGAAAAATACAAAATTATTTTCAATCAAATAGAGCTGGTTTTGAGAAAGACAGACAGACAGAGATGAAAAGAGTCAGAGAAGGAGAGAGAAATAGACAAAGGAGAGGGAGACAGAGAAAGAAACAGAGAGACAGAGAAACTGAGAGAGGTAGACAGAATGGACACATATACCCAGAAAAAGAGGGAGAGATCTGCCTGACATTTTGGTGCTTGCCTAGAGACAATGTCCTTCAATATTCAATAAGCAGAGATAAGTAAGCAAAAATTGCATATGATGGAAAAGACAAGAGAATGTCATAAGATTCATGTGGTGAGTAGGAAAGAAGTTATCCTGAAGTGCTTGCTCTTAATTCTATGAGCTCAGAAATGGAAATGGTGTAAGAGAAATTTTGCCAAATTAAGGTTTTAGCAGGACTTCCGGCCAAGATGGCTGCATGGAGGCAGACAGCTGCTTGAGCTCCGTGTTTTCTCTCAGAACCTACTTCATGACAAGCCTCAGACTTAATGCTTGACCCAGAAAGAAACTCACAAATAATCACCAAGAGACTACATCCTTGAAAGTCGCCAGAAAAGGTCTGTGTTTGCTCGGGGGAGGGTCAATCAGACTGGGCACAGACTGAGGGCAGGCAGTGAGAGCGAGACAGGCAGCTCACACAGCTCAGACCAGAGGGGGAGGGGTATTATCCATGCCATTTCTGCGAAAAGCCTTTTACCCCAGTGTGGATACTCCCTCTTGGCAGGAAGCCAGGAGCAGCGGAGAGGGTGTAAACACTGCAGGTGAAGATTAAAACCCCAGAAAGCTAGAGTCTCTCAGAACCCGGCCACCCCCATCCCCTACCTGGACTGACTCAGCTCTTTCTCAGAGCCTCAGAGCGCAGACTCAGTACAGTCATCTCTGTTCTGTTAGTGGCTCTCTGCTGCCCTACCTCCAGTCTGTAGAGGAAGCCCATTAATACCATCCAGCCCCATCCCCCCCAAAAACAGACCAATTGTTTCTCTTGTCAATTTGTTTTCTTTATTTCCTACTCTGACAAAATGAACAAAAAATTTAAAAGGGCTCTAACCACTGACAGTTTCTGTATGGAGAGAGAGCAGACTTCAAACACTGAGGAGACTAAAAACAGACTGTCCCCAGAGGAATCCCCTAAGGAGGATATGAGCTGCTCCTCAATAAAAAAGAATCTCATAGAGGAAATCAAAAAGGCTCTCACAAGAGAGCTGGAAGAGAAATGGGAAAAGGAAAGGGAAGCTTGGCAAGAGAGCCTGGAGATGTCATCCCATGCATTCAAAGACAGAGTGGATAAAGAAATAAAATCATTGAGAAACAAGATTAGTGAGCTGCAAAAGGTAAACAACTCCAAGGAAAACAGGATTAGTGAGCTGGAAAAAGAAAACAGCTCTCTAAAAAATAAAATGGCAAAAATGGAAAAAAAATTCCATAGAAGATAAAAACTCAATTGGACAATTACAAAGAGATATAAAAAAAGTGAGTGAAGAAAATACATCATTGAGAATTAGACTGGAACAAGTAGAAATGAATGACTCAAGGAGAAATCAAGAGGTAGTCAAGCAAAACCAGAGAAATGAAACAACTGAAAAGAATGTCAAGTACCTTATTAGAAAGACAACAGACCTGGAAAACAGATCCAGGAGAGACAATTTGAGAATAATCGGACTCCCTAAAAATGTGAGGAAAAAAAGAGCTTGGATACCATTTTCGAGGAAATTATCAAAGAGAACTGCCCAGACATTCTGGAAACAGAGGGTAAAATAGAAAATAGAATGGAAATAAAATGGAAATAGAGGGTAAAAACGCCAAGAAATATAGTGGCCAAGTTCAAGAACCATCAGACAAAGGAAAAGATATTGGAAGCTGCTAGAAAAAAGCAATTCAGATATGGAGGATCCACAATAAGGATAACCCAGGATCTAGCAGCGTCCACATTAAAAGAATGAAGGGCCTGGAACATGATATTCCGAAAGGCTAAGGAACTTGGCATGCAGCCAAGAATAACTTACCCAGCAAGAATGAGCATCGTTTTCCAGGGAAGAAGATGGACATTTAACAAAATAAATGAATTCCATCTATTTTTGATGAAAAAACCAGATCTACATTAAAGGTTTGATCTTCAAATACAGAACTCAAGAGATTTCTAAAAAGGTAAAAAGAAATCTTATTTTGTATCCAGCAACTTTGCTAAAGTTGTGAATTATTTCTAATAACTTTTTATTAAAATCTCTGGGATTTTCTAAGTATCCCATCATATCATCTGCAAAGAGTGACAGTTTGATTTCCTCATTACCTACTCTTAATCCTTTAATCTCTTTCTCGACTCTTATTGCCGAAGCTAACACTTCTAATACAATATTGAATAGTAATAGTGATAGTGGACAACCTTGTTTCACTCCTGCTCTTACTGGGAAAGGTTCCAGTTTATCTCCATTGCACATTATGCTTACTGACCGTCATAAATATATGCTCCTGATTATTCTAAGGAATAATCCATTTATTCCTATACTCTCAAGCATTTTTAGTAGGACTGGATGTTGGATTTTATCAAATGCTTTTTCTGCATCTATTGAGATGATCATATGTTTTTATTAATTTGAGTATTAATATGGTCAATTATACTAATAGTTTTCCTAATATTAAACCATCCCTGCATTTCTGGTATAAATCCTACTTGATCATAGTGTATTATCCTGGGGATGATTTTCTGAAGTCTTTTTGCTAATATCTTATTTAAGATTTTAGCATCAATATTCATTAAGGAGATTGGTCTATAGTTTTCTTTCTAAGTTTTCGATTTACCTGGTTTAGGTATCAGTACCATGCCCGTGTCATAAAAAGAGTTTGGCAGGACTCCTTCATCCCCTATTTTTTTTCAAATAGTTTATATAACATTGGGGCTAGTTGTTCTTTAAATGTTTGCTAGAATTCACATGTAAATCCATCTGGTCCTGGGGATTTTTTTTGGGGGAGTTGATTAATAGCTTGTTCTATTTCTTTTTCTGAAATGGGATTATTTAAGCAATTTATCTCCTCCCCTGTTAATCTAGGAAGCCTATATTTTTGGAGGTAGTCATCCATTTCACTTAAGTTATCAAATTTATTGGCATAAAGTTGGGCAAAGTAACTCCTTATTATTTCTCTAATTTCCTCTTCCTTGGTGGAAAGATCCCCTTTTTCATTTTCCTCTTTCCTTTTTCTGATCAGATTTACCAAAGGTTTATCTATTTTTTTGGGTTTTCATAAAGTTTTATTTATTAATTCAATAGTTTGTGTTTTTTTTTACTTTAAATATTATTGATTTCTCCTTTTAATTTTTGTGTTTCAAGTTTGATTTTTGATTGGGGGCTTTTAATTTGGTTTTTTTCTAGCTTTTTAAGTTGCAGGCCTAATTTATTAATCTTCTCTTTCTCTATTTTGTTCCATTTAGCCTCTAAAGATATAACATTTCCCCTAATTACCATTTTAGTTGCATCCCACAGATTTTGGTATGATGTCTCATCATTGTCATTATCTTGGGTGAAATTATTAATTGTTTTTATAATTTGCTGTTTTACCCAGTCATTCTTTAAGATGAGATTATTCAGTTTCCAATTACATTTTGGTCTATTTACCCCTAATTCTTATTGAATGTAGTTTTTATTGCATTGTGATCTGAGAAGAAGTCATTTATTATTTCTGCCTTCCTGCATTTAATTTTGAGATCTTTATGTGCTAATATATGGTCTATTTTTGCATAGGTTCCACAAACTGCTGAGAAGAAAGTATATTCCTTTCTATCACCATTCAGTTTTCTCCAAACGTCTATCATACCTAGTTTTTCTAATGTTCTATTTACTTTTTTTAATTTCTTTCTTATTTGTTTTGTGGTTTGATTTGTCTAAATCTGAGAGTGTAAGGTTGAGATCTCCCACTATTATAGTTTTACTGTCTATTTCTTCTTGCAACTCTCTTAACTTTTCCTTTAGAAAGTTAGAATCTATACAACTTGGTGCATATATGTTTAGTATTGATATGGCTTCATTGTTTATGCTACCTTTTAGCAGGATATAGTTTCCTTCCTTATCTCTTTTTATTAGATCAATTTCTAATTTTGCTTGATCTGAAATAAGGATGGCTACCCCTGCTTTTTTGGCTTTACCTGAAGCATAAAAGATTATGCTCCAACCTTTTACCTTTACTCTGTATGTATCTCCCTGCTTTAAGTGTGTTTCCTGTAAGCAACATATTATAGGGTTCGGACTTTTGATCCAGTCTCCTATCCGTCTCCGTTTGATGGGAAAGTTCATCCCATTCACATTTACAGTGAAAATTACTAATTCTGTATTTCCTGCTATCATATTATCCCAAGATTATGCTTTTTTCCCTCGACCCTCCTGAACCCTTTCCCCAATATTTAATTTATAAACCCCACTTCTGATGCGCAGCCCTCCCTTTTTAGTATCCCTCCACCCTCCTTTTAAGTCCCTTCCCTTATTCCACTTTTCCTTTTCCATTTTCCTCTCCTCCCTTTTAATGAGGTGAGAGAGAATTCTCTGAAAAACAGATATGTCAATTATTTACTCTTTGAGCCTATTCTGATGAGAGTAAGATTCACACAATGTTTCTCCCCCTCTCTAAATTCCCTCAGATATGGTATATTTTCTATGCCTCTTCCTGGGATGTAGTTTCCCTCTTTTTATCACTCCTTCCCTTTTTTCTGATACTACTCCCTTCCCTTTACCATTCCCCCCTCTTTTTTTTATCAGTAAAATCAAATTATCCATGCGGACTTTGTATATATCCACAACAGAGATACAGTTCCCAAGAATTATTTTTACCTTTTTCTGTTTCTCTTCAGTCTTGTGGATGTAGATCAAATTTTTTGTTTAAGTCTGATTTTTTTTCTCCTTAGAAACAAATGGAATTCCTCTGTTTCATTAAATGACCATCTTCTTTCATGGAACAAAATGCTACATTTAGCTGGGTAGTTTATTCTTGGTTGCAATCCTTGATCTTTTGCCTTTCGCAATATCAGGTTCCAGGCCCTTCAATCTTTTAATGTGGAGGCAGCCAGATCTTGAATGACCCTTATTGTGGCCCCTTGATATATGAATTGCTTTTTTCTAGCTGCTAGCAATATTTTTTTTTCTTTTGTTTGGTAGTTCTGCAGCTTAGCCACAATGTTCTGTGGAATTCTTTTTTTAGGGTCTTTTTCAGAAGGTGTTTCATGAGTTCTTTCAACGCCTATTTTCCCTTCTGTTTCTATTATCTCTGGACAGTTCTCTTTGATTATTTCCAGCAAAATAGAATCTAGGCTCTTTTTTTGATCATAGTTTTTGGGAAGTCCAGTGATCCTCAGATTATCTCTCCTAGATCTATTTTACAGATCTATAGATTTTCCCAGTAAGTATTTGATGTTATTCTCCAGCTTTTCATTTTTGTTTTTGTTTTGTTTGACTGATTCTTGGGTTCTCAATGAATAATTCATTTCTATTTATTCTGTCCTGATTTTTAACGAGTTATTTTCTTCATTCACATTTTTTTAGTTCTTTTTGTACATGCCCCATTGGGTTTTTAAATGAATTATTTTGCTGTATTGAATTTTTTTCCATTTCCCTAATTTTTTTAGAGAATTATTTTCTTTTTCCAATTCAGAAATCCTACTTTCTTGAGACTTTTTATCTTTTCCAATTCAGAAATCCTACTTTCCTGTGATTTTTTAACCTTTTCTAATTCACAAATTTTGTTTCCCTGCATCTCCTGTGAATTCTTTATTTTTCCAACTCAAATTTCAGGACATTGTTATTCTCTATCAAAGCTTCTCTTTCCCTTTTCCCATTTTTCTTCAAACTCTCTTAACTTTTTAATAGTCTCTTCTAAGAGAGAGTTGTGTGATGGGAGGCAGGTATTGTTCCCCTTTAGAGTGTTATTTGCTGACTCTCTGCTGTTAAATTCCTTGGGGTTGGATACCTGCTCTTTCTCTGTGTAGAAGGAATCAATCATTCTCTTCAGCTTTTTACTAATTGTTTAAAATCTTTTGGGCTCTGCCTTTGGGGTAAGAAGTTTATTTATTTACTTATTTACCAGCTTCCTCCCAGACCTGATGGATGCAGGGGCTCCTGTACCTGAGCTAGGAGAGAGCTCTGGGAGAGAGTTCCCCTCCCCCCTCCCAGGAATGCCTCAGAGGTGATATGGCTGCACTGTGAGGGTTGCTCAGTGAAGGACCCCGCTGTGTGTCCTAGTGACTTCCCCGAGGTTTAAGACTGAACAGTAAAAGTGACACAAAGTCCAGCCAATGCATCCTGTGGAACGTGGATATCAGCAGCTTAAGTGACAAGCCCCTGGGCTCAAACTGGAAGTGTCTGTCCAGAAACCACGTTCCCTACTTCAAAGGTTCCCCTTCTCTGGGAGTTCTGCTCCTCTGGGCTGAGTTCCCCAGCCTCAGACCAAGCCTGGCCCTATGTGGATTAGATGATGCCTTGGGCTGTGTCCCCACTGTTCAAGCTCTTAACTACCCCAAGGTGAAGCCCTGGACAGCAGAAGGCGGCTTCACAGCTGTGCAGAGATCTGTTAGATCACTTCTGGATTGGGGTGGTTCTAGGATCTAACTTTATATTTTAAAGTTGCTTGATTTCTCTTCTGAACTGCTGTTTTATAAAAAGAGAAGAGCTAACAGCCTGTGTCAGATTCCTCTATCTCAGTGGCTGCTCTGATCCCAGAGCTCTCCCCAGCCCGATCCGCACAGTGTGCTAGCACCTAACCATCTATGTTGGCCTTTTTTCTTCCTCCCCTTGAAATTCACCTTTTCTGTAGAGACTCCAGATTCTCTTCAGCTGGTAAGTCCTGCTTTTAATCCTTGTGGTTTCTATCTGTCCAGTGTTATTTTTGAGGCTGATTTAACTAATTGGTAATGAGGGAAGAAGGGAGCTTACAAATTGGCTCCGCCTCCTTGTGTTGTTTTTTTAACTTAATTTTGAATTATGTTTCTATTAGTATTTCTGGTGAAATGCTTTAACATTAGTACTAAAATGTTTTGTTATCTCTTTCACAAATGAATGAATCACTCAATTAATCATTTATTAAGTTTACTCTAGACAAAGCACTCTGCTAAAAGCTAGAGATGCAAATGGAAAAATAAGGCCATCCTGCTATCAAAGCACTCAAGTAATAATATATAAGTGAGAACAGCATGAAAGATCCTTTAGTTAAAAGCCAGAACATTTCAATCTCTACTTTTTGACTCTTCTGTTATAAGCCTTGTGCCTTTGAACAAGCTACTTAGGGTCACTAAATCTCAGCTTTTCCCTCTTAAAATGGTAATCTTGTCTTTTCTGTCAATATGTCAAGCAAATGAGAATATGAAAGAGTATGTGAAACTACTCTCTGTAGTGTGGGATACTCCATAAATGTGTGATTCATTACCATGATCATAGTTTTATTAAAATGAAAATTAATCATTATAGATGCTATGTGAATGACTTTAGTTAACTTACTTCTTGTGGTTGATAATATAAATGTTTTTTTCATCTCTACCGTATTCACTCTTGAACAAGTCATTCCCCAGTTGATGTATTGGGATCAAAGGATATAAACAGACTGTTCTCTAATGAATAAATCAAAACAATTTATAAGCATATTAAAAATCCTATATAATTATTGATTAGAAAAAATACAACTTAAAACAACCTTGAGATATCATTCTATATCTATCAGATTAGCCAAAATGATTTAAGGGGAAAACAATCAATGTTGGAGGAGATATGGAAAGATTAAGACTAATGCCCTCTTGGTGGAACTGTGAATTGATCCAATTATGGAAAGCAATCTGGAGTTTTGGCTAAAAAAGTTATTAAACTGCCTTTAACCTTTAATGCAATAATACCACTACTCATCTTATTTCCAAAGATGATTAGGGAAAAGGGAAATAAATCTATATAATTTGCCTTCATGTTTTTTTTTTTTCACTTACTATCTTTACTTTAAAATCAAAGTGAGTAGATGAGAAATAGTAATGATAGTTTGTATTCACTAAAATCATAATTTCCTTTTCTTTTTCCTCATTCTTCTGTTCTTATATAAGCTATACTATCAAAGTAGCAAAGTATTTTATAATTTTAAAATAATTTCTAATTGAAAACTAGATAAAATAATAAGAAAACCCAACTGGTCAAGAATTTCAAAGAAGATAATGAAAAAAAAAAGTAAAATTAAAGTGGTTCTAGAAGGGAAAAAGCTTAAAATGTATTATAAAGCAGAAATCAATAAAATTCTTATTTAGAAAATAATAAAATCAATGCAATAGAATAGACTAGTTAGCTATTTAGAATTTTTGTGGCATATATTATGATATCAGAACAAATTTATTTTGTTATTGTTTCTTTTTGTTTTTGTTTCTCCTAAATTATTTCACATTTTTTGCCAAAGTTTTTGTAAAAATACACTCTTTCCTAAAATAATCTAATCATTATGTATTAAGCACTTATCATGAACTACACACTTTTTAATCAGTAACAGTACAAAACCAAAAACATTTTTTGTCATCAAACGGATCACATTATAATATCGAATAAAACTTGTAAATTACTATGTGCATATGACATATAAAAAGTGAATTGAAGGTGATAGTACTCTCCATGTAATAAGAGGGTTGAGTGTCTACAGAAGCATAAGGAAGAAGAAAACTAGGAAATCTAAGAAGTGGAAGTAAACTGGCAGATCAAGTCACAGAAAACAGAACTAGATGATGGAGCATGGTATGCAAAAAGCCACACATGTTGAAGATACATTTTAGCACCTGTGAAGGGAAGTGTAATTAGATTGGGAAAGAAGGAAAGTGATAGGTTGTTAAGGACCTTGAATGATAAACATAGAACTTATATAAGATCATTGAGATTCTAGGGCTCCAATGGAACTTACTCATGTGTGGCTATCTGACATGTCAAGCCTGCAATTTAAATTTGGTGGTTTAATAGATTGTAGTAAGGTTGGGAGATAGAACCAGGGACACCAATTCGCAAGTTATTGCAACATTCCAGGTGCCAAGTAATGACATGCTAGGATGTCATTATGTAGATGAAAAGGAGGAAATTTATCCATGAAATGTTGTAAAAGTTGAGGTTTAACAATAGACTGGATAGATTGGGTGAGTATGAATTATACTAGATGAATATAAGTCTAATAAAACACTGAATATAAGCCTTATAGTTCCCTGGACAATAATAGAAAAGTGGGTAAGAGGGAAGGTTTTTTTTGTTTTGTTTGTTTGTTTGTTTGTTTGTTTGTTTGTTTTTGTTCTTGTTTTGTTTTCAGTTGGTTTGGTTTAGTTTGGTTTGATTTGGTGAAATAGATTGACGTTTAGCCAAGGAATGATGATTTGATAAAAGGATAAGAAATTTAAGTTGTATACCATTGTTTAGGTTTCTTATATATTTATCTTGTTTTCCTAATCTAATTTTCTATTATTCTACTACCAAATAATTTTAATGATAATATCATTATAAAAGAACTGTCATCACTTTTTTAAAAATCCCTTTTAGTAAATAAATATTTATTAAACATGTAGTGTGTTAAGTGCTGGGCTAAGCTCAAGACACAAAAACTAAGGAGAAATAATTTGTGAATACAAAGACTTTAAAATCTAATGGCAGAAAAATTATATACTTTTGCTTTTTTCCCATGACCTGTTAATGTTATTTAATTTTACCATCATAAAAGAATATATATTTTCTGTTTTCAGTATAATTTTTAAGTTCTAAAACATGATCAATGTTTTAAAATTGCCATAAACAAGTAATTAACAAGTAGATTCATGCATCCATGTATAATATACCTACAAATGCATATATACATGTGTATATATATATACACAGACACACATTTATTTAGATACATACTCAGAAGGAATATTTTGCTTGATAATGTATATTTATTATGAGGTTTTGTTTTCTTTCTTTTATTACCTTTTCCCCAGTGGTATTGTGGGCAAAAGTGATAAAAATAGATGAAAATCAATTTATTTTAAATGGTGAGATGGAATATATATATATATATATATATATATATGTACATAGATAGATAGATAGATAGATAGATAGATAGATATAGATATAGATATAGATATGTGAAATATTGAATGTAGTTTTAGGTGAGGTCATTGTATTATGTTTTATTTAACTGTTTTACTTTTGTTATAAGTGATCACTCCCAAAGTGAGAATAATCTGTAAATGACTATTGTTAAATATATAATAAATATAACATGTAACTTTAAAAAAATGGATACTATAATAGATAAATATTTAAATAATGTATATAAAATGAAAAGTAGGAGATATTTAAATGAAGGCATTATAAAATAGTGGGGTAGACACAGAGACATACATACATAATTATCGCACACATTTATATTTACATGCTCATATAGATACATGTACATGTACGTAGTCGCATACAAATATATTGACGAATTTCCTTATAAAATCCAGAATAGTTCAGTTGCATATATAGCCTTGATGAGCCCAATACACACCAAATAATGTACAAGTAATAAGTTTTAAAGAAAAATCTATTGGATATGAAGTCAAAAACTTTGAGTTTGCTCTAGAATACATTCCTCATTAGATTATTTTCTTAAGAAAAATGCTAATAAATATTTAACAACAATCTCTCAACAAAAAAGGACATATTATAGACTTTTAATTTTAATCTGCATTATTAACATTTTCTCCATAAATTTCTCAAATTTAGATAATCATCAAAAATAATAAGAGCCTTGGTTTATGGTGTTTACTCATTTATTAGGTACAGATGCTCATAGTGAAAATTTAACAATTGACATTTATAGCCAGCTATAACTGATTCCAGCACCTCTCTGACCTTTAGGTTTCTCATTTGAAAAAGAGTGAGTTGAAATAAATGATTCTTAAGTGCCCTTCCAACTTTAACTGTCCTTAACTATTTGTCACTGTGTTTTATATTTATCCTTCCTTAGGCCATTCTTTTTTTATTGAAATTCATGTTTCTTTTTAATTTCATTTGGGGGAAGATTTATTGCAGAGGTAGGAACATTGCTTTTTCCTCTTTATTATCCAGTGATAAAAAGCCTACAATCTCTACAGTACACATGTAATTTCCTTGAAATATCCTAAATAAATATTATGGCAGGCATTCCTATATTCTCCAAATATTACCAAATGTTTGGTTTAAGTTACACATCTTGCCAAAGTGACATCACAAAAGATGGTTTTAAAAAGATAATGAGTGACTATCTCACATCTTTCAAATTGGCTAAGATGACAGGAAAAGAGAATGATAAATGTTGGAGGGGATATGGGAAAACCGGGACACTAGTGCATTGTTGGTGAAGTTGAGAAATGATCTAACCATTCTGAAGAGCATTGTGGAACTATGCCCAAAGGCAATAAAAATATGCATACCCTTTGACCCAATAGTACCATTACTTGGTCGGTCTCCCAAAGAAATAATAAAGGAAAGAAAAGGATCTACATGTACAAACATTTTTTCAGCAGCTTTTTTTGTGGTAAAATGAATAGGTGGCCATTAACTAGGGAATGGTGAACAAGTTGTGATATATGAAGATAATGAAATATTATTGTTCAATAAAAATGATGAAAAAGCTGATTTGAGAAAAGTCTGGAAACATTTACATGAACTAATGCTGAGCAAAAGAAGCAGAATCAGGAATACATTGTACACAATAACAGCAAGCATGTGTGATGATCAGCAATGAAAGACCTTGTTATTCTTAGTCAATCCCAATAGACTTTGCACAGAAAATTCCATCTGCATCCAGAAAAAGAACTAAGGAGACTGAATGCAAATCAACATATACTATGTTCACTTCATTTTTCTGTTCTTTTTTGAAATCTCTCCCATGATTTTCCCTTTTGCTCTGATTTTTCTCTCCCAATATGATACATAAAGCAATATGTATTAAAAATAAGGATATTTACTATGAAAAAACATAATAAATCAGAAAAAATAAAAGATCATTAAAATTGCAATTCATGTGTCAACTGAAATCCTAGCAAGCTTGACCCTAAAAAAGACCACTGTTTTAACTGTCAGGATCTTTTGTGAGGTATCTACAGAATGAACACTAATAGAGACTGTTAATACATGCACAGACCAATGCACTGATATCTTTTTTACAAATCAAAAAGTAATAACCTAAAAGACTTTCTAATCTAGGGTGACCAAAACACATGGAGATTAATTACTGAATTTAACATTAGAATTATAATTAATAAATCAGAGATGGATCAAAAATGGAAGGAGCATCATTACAAAGTATGATTTATGTTTTTCACTGGTCAGGGATGTTGTGGAGGGAAAGTATTACCTAGCATGGGATGTTAGATTGAATGATCTCTGAGGGTCTTTTTAACTTTACAATTATGAATGTCAATTTACAGATGACAATTCAGAGGTTGATATACCTAATGCTATCCATTACATTCATGAGAAAGTAAAAAATATTTAGGTTTTAGTGAAAATAACAGCATAAAACTCATTCTGTGGTTTGATTCTCAATTCTTTAGCAGACATCCTAGATGTGAATCCTCCACTGTTCTTCAATTCAATTGACAAAACTCACACTGGCCTTGACATTTTTTCTTTCCTGCTATGCAAATAACTGATATAAACTGAGTAAAACTTTAAATGTTTACACCAAATTAAAAGTACACTGGGAAGCTCTTCAAAAGTAAAGTCAAATGATTTGAACTAGAGAACAACCTCATTCCTTCTTAGACTTTTTTCTCAGAATGTATTTTACTTCAGTAAGAGAGATGGCTCAACTATAGAAAGTCGTTAAGTTTCTTAATCATTTTCTAATCTCTGTAGATTTTGTCACATTTTTATATTGAGATTTCATAAAACAAAGCTGTACTATATTCCTATCACACATACAAAAAGACAATCCCAGGTAATAGTTTCTGGGTTATAGAAAAAAAAAGTTATTAATGTTTGGTGGTTTCAGAAGTTTGACAAAATTGATTTTACTGAATTCTAACCAACCCTTAAAATTCAAGAAGCTTTACAATAATAATAAGAGAATCTGAAGAAAAAAAACATTCAATGGCATATTGAAAATATATATTAATCTTCATATAAGAAGTTTAACTAGATGAGGAATCAAGATTCTAGCTTGGAAAACAAAATGAACACAAAGATCAACAAAGTTATCATGAGCAACTGGGCTACAAATTGACCTTCACCAAGTTAAGTTTGAAATAAGCCCTGTCTTTCATTTTTTTAAAAAAGAAGATATATTTTGAACATATTTTGCCAAAAGATCTGAGTTTCCCAAGCAGAAATTTATTTTTATCTCTTAATATTGGTGGTTTTAGAGAAAATACCTTTTGAAATATGTTTTATTATATTTGTGCAATGAAATATAATGAATTTGCTATATTACCTTTAATTGAAGTACATAGAATAATAGCATAAACCATAAATCATAAATGGAGATAAAGAGAACTTTGAGCTAGGACTTTGTCATATTTCACACAAAAATAGATACATCAACTATTAAAATAAATGTATGTTTTACTGAGAAAATAGATTAAAATAAAATCTAATAGTTCACTTACCAAATCAGAGACATCCCCTGTTGAATCCTGAATAAAATACACCATCTATCAAACTAGATATCTTATACAGTAAATCAAACTCACCATCTGATTCAAATGTCTTCCACTAAATAAAAAAATCAACCAACAAATCAAGATAATATTGCATCAAAAAATTTCATTTAAGGCAAATATAGTGCTTCACCATTTTAAAGTACATTATGGTGAAGTTACAATGTATTTAAATAAAGTTTTTTTTAACTTTGTTTTAGTTTTGTTGGCATTTTAACTTTTGTCTTTTAAAAATGTATTTGTTTGGGATATATTAAATCCATATTAATTGGGACTTGGGAAATGCTAGACAAATTACCACTATAATATTAGGAGATTGGGAAGATGTTTAACAATAAATGTCTTTTAATAATGTCCAAACTGTCAAATGTCAAAAATTCACTGTTTAATAACAGATTGAATATCATTCTTATCTATGTGGTAAAACAGTGCAATGTTCCTATTCCTTCCTCCTTCCCTTCCTTACCCCCATTTCTTCTTCTCTTTCTCCCTCTCCCTCTTCTCTCATTTGATAATAAAGCAAGGCAAGCCATTCCCTCATATATAGCATATATTGTTAGTAAAGCATTTTAAATTTCCCGAAAATATTTTCTAAGTATTTAAGTATATTCTGAAAATTCTGTTTTGAAAGATCCCAATTCTATTTAACTAACTTAATTACTTTAAAAATTCTCAGACTTCAAGCCACATCATATCCTTCTTTACATTAGAATTTTAATTTTGGGATCTAATTCCCTATGTCCTTATATTAGACTATAATTAAAGAATATTTGGGAATTTTTCTAGAATTAGTTCATTATGTCTATAGTTGACAAAAATACAACATAATGATTTTATTTACAATATTCACAAGATTATGAGTTTTAAAATACATATTTTATACTATAAACATGTGACTCTACTCATTAATCTACCTTATTATGCACAACTGAAGTTATACTTATCATGCATAGTTTAAATTCTAGTGATGTTTTTGCTTCTTAGAAATATCAAAATTCTTGTTACGTGAAGTAATAAAATTAAGACAAGATAGTTAAGCTGGAACCACATAAAAAAGAATGTTTCTCAAATTCCAGAAATCTAAAAACAAACAACAGTCAATCTTACTGGGGAAGTTAACTCAAACAGTATTTGTTTGTCTTCTCTTTTTTCCTGGTTGTTTTATTGACATGTCTAATTTCTCTAATTGAAAACTATGGTGTGTTGGCAAATTTTTGACTGCTTAGGACTTGAAAATACCTCACAAATAATTTATGACAGTCAATATTACTAACTCTTTCTTATGGCTATTTGTTTAGTTTTTAATGGGAAAAATGTGTTTTTTACTGAAAATATAAACATTGATTAATTGTAATTGCAATTTGGTTTAGCGTGGATTGAGTAGAATACAAAGTAATAACTGCAAAAGTATGTCAAAAGAAAGGCTGTCAATTCAATGGAAGATAGAATATACCAATTCATTCAAGGAGAAAGTAAGACATAGCACAGTACTATTGAAAAAAATCATGAAGCTGTAAGTGGAGAATTGAAATGGTTGTTTAATATATATTTTGACTTACATCACACATACACACACACAGAAGAGTCAAGATTGAATGACATCATCTTCTTGGGACTTTTTTTTCCTCATCTTTTAAAATTAACAATGTCTGAGATTCAACTCCCTTCACCAAGAAAAGAAAAGAACAAACATAGACACCAAGGACCAAGGCTTGCTTCATTGGGTCACATAAACTCAGTTGTTTAAAATTTCTTACAGGATCATCTGCTATTAAATTCTGTAGATAGAATCCTACTGTGAGAAAAGAAGTTAAAAGAATAAAGCAAGAAAACTTATTTTTCAAAGGATAAAACTGAATTCCATAGAAGGCAAGTAAAATTTCAGTGTAACAAAGAATTAGGAAATAAATAAATAGACCAAAACACTAGAATAGGGATTTTCTACATCTGATCCCATTTTAACTATTATCTACGTTGTGAATCCTATTTAAATGTCATAAACTGAAATACCTATAATGCTTCAGTGGGAAAACTAAACTAAGGATTCATTAATTCTTAAAATATGATTATATCATTCCTATGTAATAATCTCTCTCAAGGGTTCAGCTCACACACACACACGCACACACACACACACACACACACAATCCTAGATTTTGTCTTTTTTCATTTTGAAAAAGAGGAAACTACATCACCCCTGAGACAAGATGATAAGAGTGTTTTGTATTATCTACAGTTTAAGTAGCTATAAAATCCAAGAGAAAAAGGAAAAGTGACAATTATCCCAGAGCAACATTTCTACTGTGCAGCAGATGATTTCAGCAGTTCCTTTCTTTAAGACCATGAGAGTTGACATCTATCTAAGTGGACAAATTAGCACTTATGTGTATGTATGTTTAATTCAGTGAATGGATACATATGCCAGAGTTAATATTATTTTACATAAAATGCTGATTCTATCTTTATGTTGTCTAATGTACCTTTACTTGAAGTATAAATATACAATGGGAACCACATAATCTTTCCTAATGCAAGGCTAGAAGCTGTAGTCTCAGGTTAATTGTTAACAAATTACACTCAGACTATTTTAACTGTGTTGTGCTTTCTTACTGGAAGGCTAAACATAAGTCATTTCATAAGTATACTTCAAAAGTAGAATTACTATGAATCTAACCTACAGAGAGAAACAAATGTAACAATTATGTTTAAAAGGATGTAATATGGCACTTCTTTGGCTAAAGTCCTACTTAAGTAACAGATTATGGAGTAAGGTGACCTTCAGTTTTTTGTATGCTATCCCATATGTTTTAGGTCCTATCGAAATTGGAAAGATGTCAAATATGTCTATTGACAAACACGTTTTTGTGGATCAAGAAGAAGCCTAGTTAAATTCTATAAGACTTATTACCAAGTGATTAATTCTTTGGCTATTTCATCTCTCAAAGGCTACTTGTTTTGTTTTAGAGGGTTAGTGACCTGGCTCAACTAAAGATTTTATAGCAAGGCAATGAAAACACATGTCCCTTCTTATAATTATAATGTATTATTCTTGTTTTATTTATAAAAATATAAATTTTAGCTGTTTTGTCTCATTTAATTAAGGGGAAATGACATTGTCTTTCCTAAAATATTCTAAAAATCACAAAGAAAAGTTGATCTTCTTTATTGGGAAGATATAAATAAAGTTGTAAAATTTCTGCTACAGTATTTTTAATTACATGCAAAATAAACTTTCTAATAGAAATGCTTCATTAGTAGAATAAATATTAATAAAAGATAAATTTAATCATTTTGATGGAAAACAACATATTCACTGTCTTTGCCTAGTCAACTTCTTCCTGATTTTTTCACAGCCCAAATATGAACTAAGCAAAAGACTTCAAATTAGGTATGTCTCCATAGCATGATGGAACTTGATGACATTTTTATTTTTCTTAATGAGAGTAAGGCACAGTGCTTCTTCACTAATTCGTATCAGGAGGTGGTAGAAGAGAGTTTAAGTATATCAATTAATTTGAGCAGAAAGAAATTAATTTTTCCTCTAACCAAGATATATTCTGGGTGGTATTCTTTCAAATACAAGGTAGTTATTCTGAATCTTTACATCTTCCCTCAAAATTCCTGTGGTTAGCTTTCCTGAACGTTTTTAACTGTGAAACTTCTCACATAGTTTTACAGAAAAAATGAAGTTTTGTCTTGATGTTTCTCTTCTCTCTTCTTTTTCTTTTTATATCAATCATACCTTCCATCATAATTTTCTCCTTTGGACTTCCGGCCAAGATGGCGGCATAGAGGCAGACAGCTGCTTGAGCTCTGAGTTTTCCCTCAGGACTTACTTCATGACAAGCCTCAGAATTAATGCTTGACCAGAAAAGAAACCCACAAATAATCACCAACAGAAGACATTTTGAAATTCACCAGAGAAGGTCTGTGTTTGCTCGGGGGAGGGGATGAACAGACTGGGCACAGACTGAGGGCAGGCAGCGAGAGTGAGGCAGGCAGCTCACACAGCTCAGACTGAAGGGGGAAAGGATGCGATCTCTTCCGTTTCTGTGAAAAAGACTTTTACCACAGTGTGGATGTTCTGTCTTGGAAGCAAGCCAGGAGCAGCAGAGAAATTGTAAACACCGAAGGTGAAGAATAAAACCCTGGAAAGCTAGCATCTCTCAGGACCCGGCCACCCCCACCACCACCCAGAGTGATTCAATATATTCTCAGAGCCTCAGAGAGCAGATGTAGCACAGCCATCACTGTCCTGTTAGTGCTTCGCTGCTGTCTCCCCCAGTCTGTAGAGGAAGCCTGGTAACACCATCCAGCCCCATCCCCCCAAAAAAAACAGACCAATTGTTTCTCTTGTCAATTTGTTTTCCTCGATTCTTCTCTGACAAAATGAACAAAAAATTTAAAAGGGCTCTAACCACTGAAAGCTTCTGTATGGAGAGAGAGCAGACTTCAAACACAAGGAGACTAAAACCAGATTGTCTCCAGAGGAATCCCCTAAGAGGGATATGATCTGCTCCTCAATACATAAGACTCTCATGGGGGAAATCAAAAAAGGCTCGCACAAGAGAGCTAGAAGAGAAATGGGAAAAGGAAAGGGAAGCTTGGAAAGAGAGCCTGGAGAAGTCATCCAGAGTGGATAAAGAAATCAAATAATTGAGAAATAAAATTAGTGAGTTGGAAAAAGAAAACAGCTCTCTAAAAAATAAAATTGATGAAATGGAAAAAAAAATTCCATAGAAGATAAATACTCAATTGGACAATTACAAAAAGATATAAAAAAAGTGAGTGAAGAAAATAAATCATTGAAAATTAGACTCCAGCAAGTAAAAATGAATGACTCAAGGAGAAACCAAGAAGTAGTCAAGCAAAACCAGAAAAACGAAACAATTGAAAAGAATGTCAAGTACCTTATTAGAAAGACAACAGACCTGGAAAACAGATACAGGAGAGACAATTTGAGAATAATCAGACTCCCTGAAAAATGTGAGGGAAAAAAGAGCCTGGACACTATTTTCTTTTCTTTTCTTTTTTTTTTTTTTTTTTTTTTTTTTTTTTGATTTTTTTAAAAATTTTTTATTATATATATATTTTTTTTATAATATTATCCCTTGTATTCATTTTTCCAAATTACCCCCCCTCCCTCTATTCCTTCCCCCTGATGACAGGCAATCCCATACATTTTACATGTGTTACAATATAGTCTAGGTACAATACATGTGTGTGAATATCATTTTCTTGTTGCACAATAAACATTAGAATCCGAAGGTACATGCAACCTGGCAGACAGATATTCGTGCTAACAGTTTAGCATTCACTCCCAGTGTTACTTCTCTGGGTGTAGTTATTTCTGTCCATCATTGATCAACTGGAAGTGAGTTGGCTCTTCTTTATGTTGAAGATTTCCACTTCCATCAGAATACATCCTCATACAGTATTGTTGTTGAAGTGTACAGTGATCTTCTGGTTCTGCTCATTTCACTCAGCATCAGTTGATTTAAGTCTCTCCAGGCCTCTCTGTATTCCTCCTGCTGGTCATTTCTTACAGAGCAATAATATTCCATAACCTTCATATACCACAATTTACCCAACCATTCTCCAACTGATGGACATCCATTCATCTTCCAGTTTCTAGCTACAACAAAAAGAGCTGCCACAAACATTTTGGCACATATATGTCTGTTTCCGCTCTTTAGTATTTCTTTGGGATATAATCCCAGTAGTAGCGCTGCTGGGTCAAAGGGTATGCACAGTTTGATAACTTTTTGGGCATAATTCCAGATTGCTCTCCTGAATGGCTAGATTCTTTCGCAACTCCACCAGCAATGTATCAGTGTCCCTGTTTTCCCACAGCCCCTCCAACATTCATCATTATTTGTTCCTGTCATCTTAGCCAATCTGACAGGTGTGTAGTGGTATCTCAGAGTGGTCTTAATTTGCATTTCTCTGATCAGTAGTGATTTGGAACACTCTTTCATGTGAGTGGATATAGTTTCAATTTCTTCCTCTGAGAATTGTCTGTTCATATCCTTTGACCATTTATCAATTGGAGAATGGTTCGGTTTCTTATAAATTAGGGTCAGTTCTCTATATATTTTGGAAATGAGACCTTTGTCAGAACCTTTGTTTTTAAAAATATTTTCCCAATTTGTTACTTCCCTTCTAATCTTGTTTGCATTAGTATTATTTGTACAGAAACTTTTTAGTTTGATGTAATCAAAATCTTCTACTTTGTGATCAATAATGATCTCTAGTTCTCCTCTGGTCATAAATTCCTTCCTCCTCCACAAGTCTGAGAGGTAGATTATCCTCTGTTCCTCTAATCTATTTATTATCTCCCTCTTTATGCCTAAATCATGGACCCATTTTGATCTGATCTTGGTATATGGTGTTAAGTGAGGATCCATATCTAATTTCTGCCATACTAATTTCCAGTTTTCCCAACAGTTTTTTCCGAATAATGAATTTTTATCCCTAATGTTGGTATCTTTGGGTTTGTCAAAGATTAGGTTGCTATATATGTATCCTTTTTTGTCCTTTGGAATTTCTCTTTGTATCTCTTGCTGTTGCATTTTGTTAGTGATATATAAAAATGCCGAGGATTTAAGTGGATTTATTTTGTATCCTGCCACTTTGCTGAAATTTTGAATTATTTCTAGTAGCTTTTTAGCAGAGTCTTTGGGGTTCTCTAAGTATACCATCATGTCATCTGCAAAAAGTGATAGTTTAATTTCCTCATTTCCTACTCTAATTCCTTGAATCTCTTTCTCGGCTCTTATTGCCGAGGCTAGTGTTTCTAGTACTATATTGAATAGTAATGGTGATAGTGGGCAACCTTGTTTCACTCCTGATCTTACTGGGAAAGGTTGCAGTTTATTTCTATTGCATATTATGCTTACTGAAGGTCTTAAATATATGCTCCTGATTATTCTAAGGAATAGTCCATTTATTCCTATACTCTCAAGAGTTTTTAGTAGGAATCGATGTTGGATTTTGTCAAATGCTTTTTCTGCATCTATTGAGATGATCATATGGTTCTTATTAATTTGATTATTAATATGGTCAATTATATTAATAGTTTTCCTGATATTAAACCAGCCCTGCATTCCTGGAATAAATCCTACTTGATCATAGTGTATTATCCTGGAGATGATTTTCTGAAGTCTTTTTGCTAATATCTTATTTAAGATTTTAGCATCAATATTCATTAAGGAGATTGGTCTATAATTTTCTTTCTCAGTTTTTGATCTACCTGGTTTAGGTATCAGTATCATGTCTGTGTCATAAAAGGAGTTCGGTAGGACTCCTTCATCCCCTATTTTTTCAAATAATTTATATAACATTGGGGCTAATTGTTCTTTAAATGTTTGGTAGAATTCACATGTGAATCCATCTAGCCCTGGGGATTTTTTCCTGGGGAGTTGATTAATAGCTTGTTCTATTTCTTTTTCTGAAATGGGACTATTTAAGCAATTTATCTCCTCCTCTGTTAATCTAGGGAGCCTATATTTTTGGAGGAAGTCATCCATTTCACTTAAGTTATCAAATTTATTGGCATAAAGTTGGGCAAAGTAACTCCTTATTATTTCTCTAATTTCCTCTTCATTGGTGGAAAGATCCCCCTTTTCATTTGTAAGACTATCAATTTGATTTTCCTCTTTCTTTTTTTGATCAAATTTACCAAAGGTTTATCTATTTTATTGGCTTTTTCATAAAACCAACTCTTGGTTTTATTTATTAATTCAATGGTTTTTTTACTTTCAATATTATTGATTTCTCCTTTTAATTTTTGTATTTCAAGTTTAATTTTTGGTTGCGGGTTTATAATTTGGTCTTTTTCTAGCCTTTTAAGTTGTAAGCCCAATTCATTAATCTTCTCTTTCTCTATTTTCTTCAAATAAGCCTCTAAAGATATAAAATTTCCCCTTATTACTGCTTTAGCTGCATCCCAAAGATTTTGATATGATGTCTCATCATTGTCATTATCTTGGGTGAAATTGTTAATTGTTTCTATAATTTGCTCTTTCACCCAGTCATTCTTTAAGATGAGATTATTCAGTTTCCAATTACTTTTTGGTCTATTTACCCCTAACTTTTTACTGAATGTAGCTTTTATTGCATTGTAATCTGAGAAGAAGGCATTTATTATTTCTGCCTTCCTACATTTAATTTTGAGATCTTTATGTCCTAATATATGGTCTATTTTTGTATAGGATCCATGAACTGCTGAGAAGAAAGTATATTCCTTTCTATTGCCATTCAGTTTTCTCCAAAGGTCTATCATACCTAGTTTTTCTAATGTTCTATTTATTTTTTAATTTCTTTCTTGTTTGTTTTGTGGTTTGATTTGTCTAAATCTGAGAGTGCAAGGTTGAGATCTCCCACTATTATAGTTTTACTGTCTATTTCTTCTTGCAGTTCTCTTAACTTTTCCTTTAGAAAGTTAGACGCTATACCACTTGGTGCATATATGTTTAGTATTGATATGGCTTCATTATTTATGCTACCTTTCAGCAGGATATAGTTTCCTTCCTTATCTTTTTTAACGAGATCAACTTCTGCTTTTGCTTGATCTGAGATAAGGATAGCTACCCCTGCTTTTTTGGCTTTACCTGAAGCATAATAGGCTCTGTTCCAACCTTTTACCTTTACTCTGTATGCATCTCCCTGCTTTAAGTGTGTTTCCTGTAGGCAACATATTGTAGGGTTCTGCTTTTTGATCCAATCTGCTATCCGTCTCCATTTGATGGGATCGTTCATCCCATTTACATTTACAGTTAAAATTACTAATTCTGTATTTCCTGCCATCATATTATCCCCAGATTATGCTTTTTCCCTTGACCCCCCTGAACCCCCTCCCTGATATTTAATTTACAGACCCCCCTTGTGACGCGCAACCCTCCCTTTTTTTTAGTATCCCTCCTCCCTCCCTCCAAGTCCCTTCACTTATTCTCCTTTTCCTTTTCCCTTTTCCTCTCCCCCCTTTTAATGAGGTGAGAGAAAATTCTCTGAAAAAAAAATATGTTAATTATTTACTCTTTGAGCCTCTCCTGATGAGAGTAAGATTCACACAATGATTCTCCCCCTCACTAAGTTCCCTCAGATATGGTGTATTTTCTATGCCTCTTCCTGGGATGTAGTTTCCCTCTTTTTATCATTCCTTCCCCTTTTTCTGAACCGACCTCCTTCCCTTTACTACATCCCCCTTTTTTTCTTTTATATCAGTAAAATCAAATTATCCTTGAGTACTTTTTATATACCCACAACAGAGTTACAGTTCTCAAGGCTTCTGTGTACCTTTTTCTGTTTCTCTTCAGTCATGTGGATGTAGATCAAATTTTTTGTTTAAGTCTGGTTTTTTTCTTAGAAACATATAGAATTCCTCTGTTTCATTGAATGACCATCTTCTTCCATGGAAAAAGATGCTAAACTTAGCTGGGTAGTTCATTCTTGGTTGCAGTCCTTGATCTTTTGCCTTACGGAATATCAGGTTCCAGGCCCTTCTATCTTTTAATGTGGAGGCAGCCAGATCTTGGGTGACCCTTATTGTGGCAGCTTGGTATTTAAATTGTTTTTTTCTATCTGCTTACAGGATTTTCTCCTTTGTGTGGTAATTCTGCAGCTTAGCCACTATATTCCGTGGTGTTCTTTTTTTAGGGTCTATTTCAGAAGGAGTTCGATGAATTCTTTCCACATCTACTTTCCCTTCTGTTTCTATTATCTCTGGACAGTTCTCTTTGATAATTTCCTGTAAAATAGAATCTAGGCTCTTTTTTTGGTCATAGTTTTCTGGAAGTCCAATAATCCGCAGATTATCTCTCCTAGATCTATTTTCCAGGTCTATAGATTTTCCCAGTAAGTATTTGACATTGTTCTCCAGCTTCTCATTTTTTTTTTTTTTTTGTTTTGTTTGACTGATTCTTGGGTTCTCTGTGAATCATTCATTTCTATTTGTTCCATCCTGACTTTTAAGCAGTAATTTTCTTCTTTCACAGTTTTTAGTTCTTTTTGTAAATGCCCAATTTCGTTTTTAAATGAATTATTTTGCTCTATTGAGTTTTTTTCCATTTCCCTAATTTTTTTTTTTGAGAATTATTTTCTTTTTCCAATTCAGAAATTCTATTTTCTTGAGACTTTTTTATCTTTTCCAATTCAGAAATCCTACTTTCCTGTGTTTTTTTAACCTTTTCTAATTCATAAATTTTGTTTCCCTGCATCTCCTGTGAATTCTTTATTTTTTCCAACTCCAATTTCAGGACGTTGTTATTCTCTATCATCGCTTCCCTTTCCTTTCCCCATTTTTCTTCAAACTCCCTTAATTTTTAAAGAGTTTCTTCTAGGAGAGAGTTATGTGATTGGGGGCAGGAATCGTTCCCCTTTAGGTTGTTATCTGCTGTCTCTCTGCTGTTAACTTCCTCGGGGCTTTCTCTGTATAGAAGGAATCTATAGTTTTTATGGCTTTTTTGCTCATATTTAAAAAAATTTTTGGGGTCTGTCCCTGGGGTAGGAAATTATTTATTTACTTCTTTACCAGCTTCTTCTCAGACCGGATGGATGCAGCGGCTCCTGCGCCTGAGCTAAGATAGAGCTCTGGGAGAGAGTTCCCCACCCCCTCCCTGGAAGTGCCTCAGAGGTGATTAGCACTGCTGTGCCCGAGGGCGCTGTGTTTTAGCGGCTTCCCTGAGGTTTGAGACTGAACAGTAAATAGGGCACAAAGCCTAGCCTGTGTGTCCCGGTGGGGCGTGGATGTCTGCAGCAGGTGACGTGAAAAGCCCCTGTGCTCAAACTGGAAGTGTCTGCTAGAAACCGCGGTCCCTAGTTCAAAGGTTCTGCTTCTCTGGGACTTCCTGGAGCTGAGTTCCACTCCCTCCAGCTAAGCTAGGCAGTGTGTGTTGCCTTGGGCTGTATCCACCCACTTGTCAATCTCTTAACTATTCTCAGGTGGTAGCTGAGGCCACACTCCCTGGTGCCGAGATCTGCTGAGTCACCTCCAGGGTCCGGGGAAAATCTAATCTGAGTTTTAAAATATTTTGGCTTTCTCTTCTGAACTGCTAAATAATTAGCAGAGAAGAGCTAACAGCCTGTGCCAGATTCCTTTACCTCAGTGGCTTCTCTGATCCCAGAGCCCTTCCCAACGCAATGGGCGCAGTATGCGAGCACCCAGCCATCTGTGGTGGCCTCTCTTCTTCCTCCCCTGGGGACTGACCTTGTCCGTTGAAACACCAGATTCTCTTCAGCTGGTAAGTCGTGCTTCCACTCCTTGTGGTATCTATCAGTCCTGGGCTTATTTTGAGACTTAATTTATCTAATTGGTTGTGAGGGAGTGAGGACGTTCACAGAGTCGTGTGTTTCTTCTCCGCCATCTTGGCTCCGCCCCCCTGGACACTATTTTCGAGGAAATTATCAAAGAGAACTGCCCAGACATTTTGGAAACAGAGGGTAAAATAGACATTGAAAAAAATCATCAATCACCTACTGAAAGGGACCCTAAAATCAAAACGCCAAGAAATATAGTGGCCAAGTTCAAGGACCACCAGACAAAGGAAAATATTAGAAGCTGGTAGAAAAAAGCAATTCAGATATGGAGGAGCCACAATAAGGATAACCCAGGTTCTAGCAGCGTCCACATTAAAAGAACGAAGGGCTTGGAATATGATAATCTGAAAGGCTAAGGAACTTGTTATGCATCCAAGTATAACTTACCTAGCAAAAATGAGCATCGTTTTCCAGGGAAGAAGATGGACATTTAAAAAAATAAATGAATTCTATCTATTCTTGATGAAAAAACCAGATCTACACAAAATGTTTGATCTTCAAATACAGAACTCAAGAGATTTCTAAAAAGGTAAAAAGAAATCTTGAGAACTATATTTCTGCCATAAAGATATGTAAAGAACACATGTATAATTTGTCCTAGAAACCAGAGGTGGAAAGGAAATTATACCATACAAAAGGATAAAGTGGTGGTACTATATCTGATGAAGAGGCAAAGGTAATCTATTATATCTGAGAGAAAGAAAGAAGGGGGATGAACATAGTGTATATCAATAGACATATTTGATTTATGGTAAAACTTCTTCCACCTCACTGAAAAGTAAGAGGGAAGGAGTAAGCGAAGGGGAAGGGAATACAGAAATTGTGAGAAGAAGGGGTAAAATAGGAAGAGGAACTTTAATTTGGGGGAAGGATACTAAAAAGGGCGGGCTGTGAAAAGCAAGTGGTGTTCACAAGTTTAATACTGGGGAGGGAGGTAAGAGAGAAGGAAAGGAGAAAAGCATGAGCAGGGGTTAACAGGATGGCAAGCAATATAGAATTAGTCATTTTAACCATAAATGTGAATGGGATAAATTCCCCCATAAAGAGGAAGCAGTTAGCAGATTGGATTAAAAGCCAGAATCCTACTATATGTTCTTTACAGGAAACACATCTGAAACAGGGTGATACATTCAAAATAAAAGTAACAGGGTGGAGCAGAATCTGCTATGCTTCAGGTAAAGCCAAAAAAGCAGGGGTAGCCATCCTCATCTCAGATCAAGCAAAAACAAAAATTGATCTAACTAAAAGAGATAAGGAATGGCATGATATACTGCTAAAGGGTAGCATAGATAATGAAGCAGTATCCATATTAAACATATATGCACCAAGTGGTGCAGCATCTAAATTCTTAAAAGAGAAATTAAGAGAACTGCAAAAAGAAATAGAAAACAAAACTATAATAGTGGGAGATCTCAACCTTGCACTCTCAGAATTAGATAAATTAAACCACAAAATAAATAAGAAAGAAGTCAAAGAGGTAAATAGAATACTAGAAAAATTTGATCTTTGGCAAAAGTTAATGGAGTCAGAAAGGAGTACACTTTCTTCTCCCCAGTTCATGGAACCTATACAAACATTGATCATATACTAGGACATAAAAAACATCAAAATCAAATGCAGTAAGGCAGAAATAGTAAATGCATCCTTTTCAGACCACAATGCAATTAAAATTACATTTAATAAAAAGCCAGGGGAAAATAGATAAAAAATAATTCGAAACTAAATAATCTCATACTAAAGAATGATTGGGTAAAACAGCAAATCATAGACATAATTAATAACTTCATCCAAGAAAATGACAATAATGAGACATCATTGAGATATCATACCAAAATGTGTGGGATACAGCCAAAACAGTAATAAGGGGAAGTTTTATATCTCTAGAAGCCTACTTGCATAAAATAGAAAAAGAGTAGGTCAATGAATTGGGCTTACAACATGAAACTTGAAATTCTAAAAATAAAAGGTGAGAGTAATAAAATTGAAAGTAAAAAAAACTATTGAATTAATTAATAAAACTAAGAGTTGGTTCTATGAAAAAACCAACAAAATAGACAAACCCTTAGTAAATCTGATTTAAAAAAGAAAGAAGGAAAAGCAAATTGTTAGTCTTAAAAATGAAAAGGGAGAACTCACCACTAATGAAGTGGAAATTAGAACAATAGTTAGGAGCTACTTTGCTCAACTTTATGCCAATAAGTTCGATAACTTAAATGAAATGGAAGAATACCTTCAAAAATATAGCTTGCCCAGATTAACAGAGGAAGAAGTAAATAGGCTAAACAGTCCCATTTCAGAAAAAGAAATAGAACAAGCTATAAACCAACTCCCTAATAAAAAATCCCCAGGACCAGATGGATTTACATTTGAATTCTACCAAACATTTAAAGAACAACTAACTCCAATGCTATATAAACTATCTGAAAAAATAGGGATTGAAGGAGTCCTACCAAATTCCTTTTATGACACACACATGGTACTGATACCTAAACCAGGTAGGCTGAAAACAGAGAAAAAAAATTATAGACCAATCTCTCTAATGAATATTGATGCTGAAATCTTAAATAAAATATTAGCAAAAAGACTACAGAATACTATGACCAAGTGGGATTTATACCAGAAATGCAGGGCTGGTTCAATATTAGGAAAACTATTAGCATAATCGACTATATCAATAACCAAATTAACAAAAACCATATGATCATCTTAATAGATGCAGAAAAAGCATTTAATAACATCCAACATCCATTCCTACTAAAAAAACACTTGAGAGTATAGGAATAAATGAAATATTCCTTAAAATAATAAGGAGCATATATTTAAAACTGTCAGTAAACATATGTAATGGTGATAAACTGGAACATTTCCCAGTAAGATCAGGAGTGAAACAAGGTTGCTCATTATCACCATTACTATTCAATTGCTAGCCTCAGCAATAAGAGCCAAGAAAGAGATTCAAGGAATTAGAGTAGGTAATGCGGAAATCAAATTATCACTCTTTGCAGATGACATGATGGTATACCTAGAGATCCCTGAAGACTCTGCTAAAAAGCTATTAGAAATAATTCATAACTTTAGCAAAGTTGCAGGATACAAAATAAATCCACATAAATCCTCAGAATTTTTATGCATTACCAACAAAATCCAACAGCAAGACATACAAAGAGAAATTCTATTCAAAACAGCTGTCGAGAGTATAAAATATTTGAGAATATATCTACCAAAGGAAATTCAGGAATTATATGAGCAAAATTACAAAACACTTGCCACAAAAATAAAGTCAGATTTAAATAATTGGAAAGACATTAAGTACTCTTGGATAGGCCCAGCAAATATAATCAAGATGACAATACTCCCTAAACTAATCTATTTATTTATTGCTATACCAATCAGACTCCCAAGAAACTATTACAATGACCTAGAAAAAATAACAACAAAATTCATATGGAAGAACAAAAGGTCAAGAATTTCAAGGGAAGTAATGAAAAAAAAAATCAAATGAAGATGGCCTAGCTGTACCTGATCTAGAACTATATTATAAAGCAGCAGTCACCAAAACCATCTGGTATTGGCTAAGAAATAGACTAGTTGATCAGTGGAATAGGTTAGGTTCACAGGGCAAGATAGTGAATATACATAGCAATCTAGTGTTTGACAAACACAAAGATCCCAACTTTTGGGACAAGAATTTATTATTTGACAAAAACTGCTGGGAAAACTGGAAATTAATATGGCAGAAACTAGGCATGGACCCACATTTAATACCACATACTAACATAAGATCAAAATGGGTCCATGATTTAGGCATAAAGAATGAGAACCTAAATAAATTAGAGGAACATAGGATAGTTAACCTCTCAGAATTGTGGAGGAGGAAGGGATTTGTGCCCAAAGGAGAACTAGAGATCATTATTGATCACAAAATACAAAATTTTGATTACATCAAATTAAAAAGCTTTTGGACAAACAAAACTACTGCAAACATGATTAGAAGACAAGTAACAAATGGGGAAAATATTTTTACAGTTAAAGGTTCTGATAAAGACCGCATCTCCAAAATATACAGAGAATTGACTCAATTTATAAGAAATCAAGCCATTCTCCAATTGATAAATGGTCAAAGGATATGAACAGACAATTTTCAGATGATGAAATTGAAACTATTTCCACTCATATGAAAAAGTGCTCCAAATAACTATTGATCAGAGAAATGCAAATTAAGACAACTCTGAGATTACCACTACACACCTGTCAAATTGGCTAAGATGACAGGAACAAATAATGATGAATGTTGGAGAGGATGTGGAAAAACTTGGACACTGATACATTGTTGGTGGAGTTGTGAAAGAATCCAACAATTCTGGAGAGCAGTCTGGAATTATGCCCAGAAAGTTATCAAACTGTGTATACTCTCTGATCCAGCAGTACTACTACTGGGCTTATATCCCAAGGAAATACTAAAGAAGGGAAAGGGACCTGTATGTGCCAAAATGTTTGTGGCAGCCCTTTTTGTAGTAGCTAGAAACTGGAAAATGAACGGATGTCCATCAATTGGAGAATGGTTGGGTAAATTATGGTATATGAATGTTATGGAATATTATTGTTCTGTAAGAGATGACCAACACGAGGAATAAAGAGAGGCTTGGAGAGACTTACATCAACTGAAGCTGAGTGAAATGAGCAGAACTAGGAGATCATCATACACTTCAACAATGATACTGTATGAGGATGTATTCTGATGGAAGTGGATATCTTCAACATAGTGAAGAGCTAATTCAATTCCAATTGATCGATGATGGACAGAATCAGCTACATCCAGAAAAGGAATACTGGGAAATGAGTGTAAACTGTGAGCATTATTTTTTTTTTTTTTGCTTTTGTTTTTCTTCCCAGA
The DNA here is from genome assembly GCF_048593235.1 of Sminthopsis crassicaudata. Lineage (NCBI taxonomy): Eukaryota > Metazoa > Chordata > Mammalia > Dasyuromorphia > Dasyuridae > Sminthopsis > Sminthopsis crassicaudata. Next base: position 415,521,257 of record NC_133618.1, on the reverse strand, counting down.
TTATTTTTACCTTCCGAATACAATTCTTCCTTTGCAACAATAACAACAACAAAATTCGGTTCTGCATATATATATATATTGTACCTAGGATATACTATAAGATATTTAATATGTATGGGAATGCCTGCCATCTAGGGGAGGGGGTAGAGGGAAGGAGGGGAAAAATTCGGAACAGAAGGGAGTACAAGGGACAATGTTGCAAAAAATTACCTATGCATATGTGCTGTCAAAAATGTTACAATTATAAAATTAATAAAAAATTTAAAAAAATAATTTTCTCCTTCACTCCTGTCTCATTTGTTGAGGTGGCTTTATTTATTAGTAAGTCTAACTGGTCTACTTGTCCAAGTAATCCTATTCTATCCTGTCTCCTCCAGCAGATTTTTCCCTATAGTGTCCTCATTTTATCACTGGTTTTCAATTTTTCGTTGTCTATTGGCTCCTTCCCTACTGCATACAACCATTTCCATAACTCTTCTATTCTCAAAAAAAAATCATCTTCTTCTTCTTTCATCCTTGCGAAGTCTCATTCTATATCCCTTCTGCCCTTTGTAATGAAAACTCCTTGAAAAAGACATCTATCTTTGGTACCCTCTCTTTCTGAGCTTTCATTCTCTTATTTTTATAATAAAAATTTTGTCTTCATTATTGAGTGTCTTTGACACTCTTGATAACCCCTTTATCCTTGAAACTCTTGTCTCTCAAGATATTGAGGCCACAACTTTCTTTTGGTCCTTTTACGTATTTAAACTTCTCCTTCTCAATGTCCTTTATTGTATCCTCATCCTGATCATGCCATTTTATCATACAGGTTCCACAGTGTTCTGTCCTGAGCCCTCTTCTCCAACTATCTTACTTTTTTTTTTTTTTAGTCATCTGTTCAGTTCCAATGGACTTAATTACTATCTCTATGTTTCTCAAATTCAGTTATCCTGTTCTAACCTCTCTACTTAATGGTAATTGAATGACTGGCATCTCAACTACTTTCAGACTCCTTAAACTGGAATCCAACACCAACATATTAAACTCAACAAGTACAAAGCAGGGCTCGTTTATCCCCATAAACCATACTTTCTCCTAGTTTTCTTATTATTGCAAAAAGAAGCATTATTTTCCCCATTCCCTTTGGTCCATTACCCACAAAGCAACTTCAAGACTTCACTGTCTCTTGCCTCTCTCCTTCTATATCCAATTTATTGCAAAGTCTTATTAATTTCACCTCTGTCAAAGTTAAACCCTTTGTCCTCTAACACTATCACAACTTTTGTATAGATCCTCATAACCTCTCAACCTTGGATTATTACAATAGCCTGCTGATTCTCTCGCTACTCCAAATCATACTACATTTAGCCTTCAAAAATATGCAGGTCTGGCCACTTCACTCTCCTACTCAATAAAATCCAGTGACCCCCTTCACTATCAGGGGCAAATACAAAATCTTATTTTGTGTCAAAAATCCTCCAAACTGTAGTCCTCTCCTACTTTTCAAGTCTCTTCATATCTTATTTTCTGCTCCATATTTTTCTTGCTTTTTAAATTTTTTTAGTATGGTGGATCTTCTTTTTCCCTCCTTTTTTATTAAAGTTTTTTTTTTAAATTTTCAAAACAAGGATAATCTCTCAACATTAATCCCTACAAAACCCTGTGCTCCAAACCATCCCCTATCTTCCCCCAACCTTTCCTTGAAATGGCAAGCAATACAATGTATGATAAATATATTAACATATATGTTAAATCTAATATATTCATACATATATATTTAAAAATGTGTATATACATATGTATGTATATACACAATTATCTTGCTGCAAAAGAAAATCAAATCAAAAAGGAAAAAAGTGAGAAAGGAAAAATGCTAGCAAACAACAACAAGAAGAGTGAAAATGCTATGTTATGATCTATACTTCAGTTCTCACAGTTCACTCTCTAGGTGAAGCTGACTCTCTTCAGCACAAGATCATTGGAAATGCCCTGGATCATCTCATTGTTGAAAAGATCTACTTCCATCAGAATTGATTATAATATAATTTTGTAGTTGCACTATACAATGATATCCTGATTCTGCTCATTCTACTTAGCCTCAGTTCAAGTAACTCTCCAGGCCTCTTTGAAATCATCCTGCTAATAATTTCTTGTAGAAGAATAACATTCATATACCATAACTTATGCAGCTATTCTCTTACTGAGGGGTAACCACTCAGTTTCCAATATCTTGCCACTACAAAAAGGGCTACAACAAACATATTTTCACATATGGACTCTGTCCCTCCTTTAAGATAATTGTGGGAAATAATTCTATAGAAACATTGCTGGATCAAAGGATATGCACAGTTTGATAATCCTTTGGGCATAGTTCCAAATTGCTCTCCTGAATGGTTTGGATCAGTTCACAACTCCACCCACAATGTATTAGTGTCACAGTTTTCCCATATCCCCTCCAATATTCATCATTATCTTTTCCTGTCATCTTAGCCAATCTGAGAGGTTGTATAGTGGTACCTCAGAGTTGTCTTAATTTTCATTTCTCTGAACAATAGTGATTTAGGACCTTTTTCCTATGACCAGAAATGGGTTTAATTTCTTCATCTGAAAATTGTCTGTTCATATCCTTTGACCATCTATCAAATGGATCATGGCTTGAATTCTTATAAATGTGAGTCAATTCTCTATAAATTTTAGAAATTACATCTTTATCAGAAACTTTGAATTTTAAAAATATTTTCCCAGTTTGTCACTTCTTTTCTAATCTTGTCTGCAATGGTTTTGTTAGCATAAAAACCTTTCTAACTTAATATAATCAAAATTACCTATTTTGTATTTAATGATGAACTCCAGTTCTTCTTTGGCCACAAATTCCTTTCTTCTACATACATCTGAGAGTTAAATTATCTTTTGTTTTTCTAATTTGTTTATAATATCACTTTTATGTTTAAATCTTGAACCCATTTCAACCTTATTTTGGTATATGATGTTAGATGTGGGTCAATACCGAGTTTCTGCCATACTAGTTTCCAATTTTCTCAGCAGTTTTTGTCAAATAATGAGTTTTAAATCCCAAAAGCTGGGGCCTTTGGATTTGTCAAAAACTAGATGACTATAGTCATTGACTATTTTGTCCTGTAAACCTTCCACTGATAGAATACTCTATTTCTTAGCCAATACTAAATGGTTTTGATGACCACTTCTTTGTAATATAGTTTTAGTATTGGCACAATGAGGTAACCTTCATTTGCATTTTTTTCAATAATTCCCTTGAAATTATTGACTTTTTTTTCTTCCAGATGAACTTTGTTAATATTTTTCTAGATCTGTAAAATAATTTCTTGGGAATTCAATTGGAATAGTACTGTATAAGCGTATTCATTTAGGTAGCATTGTCATTTTTATTATATTTGCTTGACTTACACATGAGCACTTCATATTTTTTCAAATTATTAGATCTGACTTTATTTGTATGGAAAGTTTTTCATAATTGTGTTCATATAGTTCCTGACTTTACCTTGACAGCTTGTCTTCTTGTTATGTACTTGAATTACTTTAATCACTTTTTCTTCTTTTATTACCAAAGCTAACATTTCTAATACAATATTGAATAATAATGATGATAGTGAGCAAGCTTGTTTTACTCCTGATCTTATTGGGGATAGTTCTAGTTTGTCCCCATTACGTATCATTCTTGCTGATACTTTTAAATAAATCATACTGATCATTTTCCATTTATTCCTATACTCTGTAGTGTTTTAATAAGAATGGGAGTTTGATTTTATGAAATGCTTTTTCTGCATCTATTGAGATAATCATATGATTTTTATTAGTTTGGTTATTGATAGAGTCAATTATAATAATAGTCTACCTAATATTGAACCAGTCCTGCATTCCTGGTAAAAATTCTAATTGGTCATGGTGTATTTTCCTATAGGTGACTTTGTATAATTTCTTTGCTAATATTTTATTTAAGATTTTGCAAAAATATTTATTAGGGAAAATGTTCTATAATTTTAATTCTCTGCTTTTACCCTACCTGATATAAGAATTAGCACCATGTCTGTGTCATAAAATAAATTTGGTAGTACTTTTTTCCCCAATTTTTTCAAATATATTGCATAGTATTGGATTTAATTATTCTCTAAACTTTGACAGAATTCACATGTAAATCCATCTTGCCCTGGGAGATTTTTTTTCTTAAAGAGCTGATTAATAGCTTGTTCTATTTCTTTTTTTCTAAAATGGGAGTATTTAAATAATTTTTCTTCTTCTGTTAATCTGGGAAATCTATATTTTTGAAGTTATTCTTCCATTTCACTTAGATTATAAAACTTATTGACACTTAGTTGGACAAAATAACTCCTAATTATTCCTCTAATTGCCTCTTCAATGGTGGAAAGTTCTCCCTTTTCATTTTTGATACTAACAATTTGACTTTCTTCTTTTCTTTTTTCTAATCAAATTAACTAAATTTTTACCTATTTTGTTATTTTTTCATAAAAAAATCTCCTATTTTTATCAGTTCAATAGTTTTCTTCCTTTCAATTTTATTAATCTCTTATTTTTCAAAATTTCAAATTTGGTATTTAATTGAAGGTTTTTAATTTATTTTTCTAGTTTTTTTTACTTGCAATCTCAATTCATGGATTTCCTCTTTCTCTGTTTTATGCAAGTAAGCATCTAGAGATATGTGGTTTCCCCTAATAATCACTTTGGCTGCATCCCACGAATTTTGGTATGCTGTCTCATTGTTGTCATTTTTTTGGATGAAATTATTGATTGTACCTATCTATGATCTGTTGTTTCACCCACTTATTCATTAGGATTATATTGTTTTGGTTCCAATTAATTTTTTATATATTTTCCCCTGGACTTTTATTGCATGTAATTTTTTATGGCATCATGATCTGACTAAAATGCATGTAGTATTTATGCCTTTCTACATTTGATTTTAAGATTTTCATGCCAAAATACATGGTCAATATTTGTAGAGGTTTCATGTAGTGGCAAGAAAAAAAAATATTCCATTCTGTCTTCATTCAATTTTCTCTAAAGACATATCATCCCCAACTTTTCTAAAATTGTATTTACCTCCTTAAATTTTTTTTCTTATGGCTTGATTTATCTAGTTCTGAAAGAGAAAGGTTGTGATCCCCCACTAGTATAGCTGTGCTGTCTAATCCTTTTTGCAGCTCTCTTAACTTCTCCTCTAGAAATTTGGATGCTATACCATGTGGTACATATTATGTTTAGTATTGATATTACTTCATTATCTCTGGTACCCCTGCTTTTTTTTTTTTTTTACTTCACCTGAAGCTCTGCTTTAAATGAGTCTCTTGTAAACAACAAATTGTAGGATTCTGATTTTTAATCCAGCCTGCTATCTATTTCTGTTTTATGGAAGAGTTCATCCACTCACATCCAAAGATAAAATTACTAACTCTTTATTTCCTGCCTTTTTTTTTACCCCCGGTTATATTTGTCTCTTCCCTTTTCACCTTTTCCTCCTGCCCATTATTTTGTCACTGATCAACCCCTCCCATAAATAGTTCCTTTTTTATAGCTTCCCATTCTACTTTTGTCTCCCTTCTATTAGCCTCCCCCTTTTTTTCCCCCTTTCCTTCCTACTTCCCTATAGCATGAAACAAGCTTCTCTGTGAAGCTCAATGTGTTTGATATTCTCTCTCTTTGAACCAAAAATGTTGAAAATAAAATTCACACAATGTCCATCCCCATCCTCTCTTTCCCTAGGTTTTAATAAGGGTTTTTTTTGCCTCCTCATGAGATGTAATTTGAACCATTTTAACTCAATTTTCCTCTTCTTCCATTAGAATCAAGTTTACTTCTCTACTTCCTTTTTATAATCATTAAAATAAAATCAAATTATATCTGCAATGTCTATGTATACCCATGAAATTCATACAGATATCAATCATGTTCTCATATAGGGATATAAGTTTTTTTAACTTTTAAAAGAAAGCTATTTTTTTTCTTTCTTTTTTATCTTACATGCATTTCTTGAGTTCTATCTATATTTGAAGGTCAAATTTTCTATTCAAATGTGATCTTTTCATTAGAAATAGATGATATTTGCCTGTTTATGAATGTCCATTTTTTTTCATGAAAGATGATGCTCTGTTTTGCTGGATGGTTGATTCTTGGCTGAAATCTAAATTCCTTTGCCTTTCAGAATATCAGATTTCATGCCCTTCAATCTTTTAAAGTTGACTGTGCTAGGCCCTGGGTAACAGTGATTATAGCTCCTCAATATTTGAATTATTTCCTTCTGGCTGCTTGCAATACTTTCTCCTTGATTTGATAATTCTGAAATTTAGCTAAAATATTCCTTGGAGTTTTCCTTTTGGGATCTCTTTTAGGAGGTAATTGGTGAATTCTTTTGATGGTTATTTTACTATTTGGTTCTTAGAACATCTGGGAAGTTTTCCTTGATGACTTCTTGAGAGATGATTTCTATGCTCTTTTTTTTTCATCATAATTTTCAGGAAGTCCAAAATTTGTTAGATTGTCTCTCCTAAATTTAGTTTCCAGATCAGTTGTTTTTCTAGTGAGGTATTTTATATTTTCTTCTATTTTTTTTTCTTTTGTTGTTGTTGTTTTGTTTAACTGATTCTTCAAGTTTCATTGAGTCATTCATTTCCACTTGTTCAATTCTAATTTTTAGCAAAATATTTTCTTCAGTTAGCTTTTATATCTTCTTTTGAATTTGGCCAATTGAGCTGTGTTGTTCACTGTATTTCATAAATTCTGTTTTTCAATGAATTGGTTTCTTTTTCATTTTTCCTTTGTAAGTAATTATATACTTTTCCCATTTCATCAAATCTATTTTGTAAGGAATTGTTTGCCTATTCCATTTCATCAAATCTTTTTAAGGAATTTTCTTCAATTAATTTCTGTTTTTCCTTTTCCATACCATCTTGCAAAGATACCATTTCCTTTCTTTTTTTAACTCTCTCGTAAGATCATTTATGAATTCTTCCAAGAGAGTCTTGTGAAATGGGAACCAAATCATATCACTCTTTGGGCTTCATCTGGAGCTGATTTGCCTTTAGGATCCCCAGGGTGTGAGGTTTGTTTTTTCTCTTTCTCCATAAAAGCTATTTATGGTCAGAGTTCTTTTTGATTTTTTTTCTCATTCTTTTTTTTTTTTTAAGTTGAGGTTTGCTCTTAAGGGAAAGAGGCAACAGCCACTTTAGTTTGACCTGGGGCTGCTGTTGCTTACTGATTTCTGGTGCTGGGTAGGTGTGGACAATCCTGCCTTATTCTGGGATTCAGGGGCTCACTTTTGTACTTGCCTTTGGATGTATCATAGAGAATTTGATGAACTATTTGCTTGTAACAAGGATAGAGTGGCCTAAGAGCCTCCCAGAATGTTCACTAGTGCATGGATGCTAAAATGTCCTAGCTTCCTGCCCCAGATCTTTCCCTCAGATTCCCTGAACTGCATTCTGTCCTCAGCAGCTTTTACCTAAGCCCATTTGAAACTTGTTGTACTCCAAATATTTATGGGTTCTGTACTCCAAAACCAGTTCAGAGGCTTCTGCTGTTGTTCTGAGAGAAGCTCCAAAGAGGTCAGATAGAGATGTGTCTCTGCCATCTTTGTTCTGCCTCTGTTCCATATTTTTCAGTGCAGGGGCACTTGTCTCCTTGTGTGTTCCATGAACAAAATATATCATCTTTGGTCATTAGGCATTTTCTCTGACTGCCTCTTATTCTTGGGATACTAATTTTTTTGGTCTCTGCCTACTGTGTTCCCTGACTCCCTTTAAGTCCAAATTAATGTTCTATAATCTAAACCACAGGAAGCCTTTTTCAACCCCTCTTAATTATAGTGTCTTCTCTCTTTTAATTATTACCAATTTATTTTCTCTGTTATTACATAATGAATTGTCAATTGTTTCCTTCATTAGACTACAAACTTCTTGAGGGCATCTTTTGGAATCCCCAGTGCTTATTACAATTCCTGGCACACTGTAGATTGACATTAATAAATGCTTATTGATTGTCTTATTGCTGATTCATTGATTTCTCAAAATGACTAATAATTAGTTCTTCCAATGAAAGCAGGGAAAATAAAGTGCATTAGTAGGTTGTGTAGTCCAATAAAACTTTTCCTATCATCTAAAATTGGTGAATTAAAACCTTAAAGATCACCTAGTTCAACAATTTTATTTAACAGATGAGAAAACTAAGGCCCAAAGAAATAACATCACTTTCCCAATTTTGTATGAATAGTGAACAACAGAGCTGGGAGTTGAAACCAGTTCCTCTGATTATAGACTTTTCTAGATCACTGAAAAGAACCTAAGGATGTCAACTCACTGGTGTCTAGAAGATTCAACTGGACTACCTTATTAATGCTAAAGATGAAACAAGGTCAATTTCTCCAAGATAGCACATAAAGCAGGTGACAATGACATTTTTAATGAAAATATTGGACATGTTTTTTAATACTTATTATGGGAATCCTTAAGCCTTTGACATCTAACTTCAGAGAGGGAAATAATTTTAGAACTCATGTTTCTTCGTTCAGAGATAGAGAAGAATCTTACATATATTACAAAGAATATAAAGTATGGTTACAAAATAAAATAGATTACAGATTAAATCAAATATAAAATACAGGATCTCCATCCCCACCTGAAAGTAGACATTAATTTCTCAATTAGCCTTAGTTATGATTTATTTGAGACTTTAAGGTAGTGTAAATCATAATACTGCCCTCCAAACAATTGAATTAGAAAAATTAGAAAATATAAGTAGTAGTTTTCTTGTTTTATTGAAATGATAATTATGCCTTATACATGAAATTTTTCTTCCTTCTATTAGGAAACAGAAGTGTGACATTACAGAAGATACAGCCTTAGGAGAATCATAAGGAAATTTGTTTTGAGTATCAGATGAAGATAGAGTTAAATAGAATTTACTCTTCTAAAATGGGCTTTTTGGGGTATCATACAATTGTAGAAGTTAAAGGAAAATTTGTGTTTATCTAGTTCAACTTCTTCCTCATTTTGAAGTTGAGATGCTAACTGATTTAAATTTTGTTAAAATTCATGCTAGTAGTAAAATATACGTTATTTGTATGGTAATTTTCATTTAAGTTATTTTTGCATCTGTAATTCTTATCTCCATAACCTTAGGGAAAGCACTTATAATGATTTTACTGATGAGAAAATTGAGGTGCAGTGATTGAATAAAGGAAATAAATTAGCTAGATAGCACAGAGGATAGACATTGAATCAGGAGTCTTGGAATCAAGAAGATCTAAATTCAGACCCAGCCTCATATACTTATTAACTGTGTGACCCTGAGTAAGTCATTTAACTTCTTCATATATGAATTTTCTCTTCTATAAAATGAGAATAAAGCACCTACTTCCCAGAAATGTTTTGCCCATTAATAGAAATAATATTTATAATGCTTGGCACATAGGGTGAGGCACTATAAAAATTTACTTATTATTGTTGTTGTTATTTGAAATCAACATAACTGAGTTTCAATCTAAATATTATTGCAACTTGTGTGGCCTTGAGTAAGTCATTTAACATCACTGGCCTCATTTAACTCATTTGTAGTTGAAAATATTAGATTAGAATTTATGAAAGATTTTCTTTCCATATCCAAATCACTAATTTTAGATAATAGGACAAACTTTATTGGGCTACTCAACATAGTAATGTACAGTGCCTTCCCTGCTTTCACTGGAAGAATTAATTGTTAGTCATTTTTAGAAATCATGGAGTCAATAGTAAGATAGTCAATAAGCATTTATTAAATGTGATCCTACTCTGTACCAGGAATTGTAATAAGCATTGGGGATACAAACATATGCCCTCAAGAAATCTGCAATCTAGTGGAGGAGACAACTGAAAAATAAAGAACATACAGGATAAATTAGGAATAATTAAAAGAGGGAAGGTACAATAATTAAGAGGGGTTGGGAAAGGGTTCCTATGGTTTTAGATTATAGATCATTAGTTGGGACTTAAAGAGAGTCAGGGAACACAGCAGGCAGAGACAAAAAAAAGAAAAAGTTCCAAGAATGAGTAGTCCAAGAAAATGCCTAATGCCCAGAGAAGATATATTTTACTCATGGAACATACATGGAGACAAGTATCCCTGCATTGAAAAATATGGAGCAAAGAGTAAAGTATGAGGAGACTTGAAAGGTAGGAGAGGACTAAGATTTGGAGGGTTTTCAACACAAAACAAAATTTTGTATTTACCGCTGATAGTAATGGGATCAATGGATTTTATTGAGTAGGAAGGTGAGGTAGTCATACCTGCACTTTAGAAAAAATACTATATCCATCATTAGACCACAGAAAACTGATTACAGCAAAAGTTAAACTGCAACCTGGGATTCCTCATTTGTAATCCTACCTATTAAAAACCAAACAAAATAAACAAATAAATGAACAAAGCATATACTATTTCCATCAACTAGTATTTTAGTTAATAATATCACGGATCCATAGAAGAACATAAGATTTGCAAGAGATTCACATCCATATCCGTATTGTAATAGGATTTGGACAATGTAGATGACTCTTTTATTGAGTGATTGTTCCTTATATCATTTCTGTTTAGCTAAGGTAAGAATAGACTTCTTTATGATATGCAGCAAGTAAGCAAAATTTCATGAATACTGATTTATTTTTTCACACAATAGAGTCTTAATTGAAGGAGCCACCTGTCTAACCAAAGCAATATTTTACATTAGTTTTCAAAAATAATAAACAAGACCATGTAATTCTACCTGTATAGAATTCTCCACCATCCTTTAAAATCAGTGCTGAATCTATCTTTTTCCTGTAACAGAACTCATTAGGGGAAAAATAGCTCACCTTTATTTCCCTGGACCACATGCTTAAGAGAAAATGCCCATTATTCATTTTTCCCTTCCTAATCAAAGCCTGGAATTTCATGAGGAGTGGAAAATTGGCAACTACTTCTGTCACCTAGCCCTGAACAATTATGATTTGATTTCCAAGGAGCCTCTTAGAACCACATTTAAATGTTGTCATGTGTCCCTAACAGTCATCTGCAAGATTGGGGGAGTTTTCTGATAATCAACATGTCATGGAGTTAGCACTTTTAATTTTTATCCCATCTCCTGCAAGTTTGAACTCTGATTGTAATTACAGCTTCATCTGCTCTTGAATGATCTTGTTTTATCAGAGGAAGACAGTATCTAACAACCACATTGAGGAAGAGTTAAAGAATCTGTTGAAGACATAAACATTCCATATATTGTGTTTGGAGTTGCAGAGTACAGCTTGATATTATAGATGAATCACTGACATTGCTATTTAATTAACTAGTATTTAAACCTTTAAACTTCTGTATCCTACCCAGTACATTGTACATAAGAATGTGAAATAATAATTGGTCAGAAATTGACTAGAAGATTCAGAACATGAAAAAAAAATGACTCAGCTGAGAAAGCAAATATGTATGGATAAGGAATCTAATTTAATTGAAACATTAAATTTAGGGAATGGTGAAAGCAAAATAAATTTTTGAGGTATAAAAAAATTACAGAATTTGCCTTCCAGAAACAAATTAACTATAACTACTAGTTGTCTACCAGTACAGTGTCTACAACAGACACTAAGAGGGATGAATAAATAAATAAACATATATGTGTGTGTGTATACACACACACACACAAATTTGTGTGCATGTCACACATTCATACAAAAAATGCCATCTGCATCCAGAAAAAGAACTATGAAGACTGAGTATATATCAACACCTGTTATGTTAACTGTTTTTCTGTTTTTTTTCTCTCTCCCATGGTTTTTCCCTTTTACCCTTCTGTTCTGCTTTTACTCTCCCAACAAAATTTCTAAAGCTTTATATATATATATATATATATATATATATATATATATATATATTCAAATATATAGATACACATATCTTTATATATATATATGTATATTCAAATATATAGATACACACACACACACACACACACACACACATATATATATATATATATATATATATATATATATATAAAATCTATTTGGCCCTGCAGGAAAGTAGATGAGGAAGGGGATGTGAGAAAGAGAGTGGGTGATAGAAGAGAGGGCAATTGGTTGGGGTAGCCAAAAGCAAAACAAGTTTGAGGAGGGACAGGATGAAAGAAGAAAGAGAGAAGGAGTGAGGGAGAGGGAGAAAGAAAAATAGAGAAAACGGAAAGGGAAAAAGGAAGACGGAGAGAGACAAAGTGAAATAGAGAGAGAAAGAAAGAGAGAGAAAAAAGAAATAAAAAGAAGGAAAGGAAAGAAGAAAGAAAGAAAGAAAGAAAGAAAGAAAGAAAGAAAGAAAGAAAGAAAGAAAGAAAGAAAGAAAGAAAGAAAGAAAGAAAGAAAGAAAGAAAGAAAGAAAGAAAGAAAGAAAGAAAGAAAGAAAGAAAGAAAGAAAGAAAGAAAGAAAGAAAGAAAGAAAGAAAGGGAGGGAAGAAGGGAGGGAAGAAGGGAGGGAAGAAGGGAGGGAAGAGGAAGGTAGAAGAGAAGGAGAGAGGGAGGGAGGAAAAAAGGAAGAAGGGAGGGAGGAAGAAAGGTGAAAAGAAGGAAGGAAGGAAGCAAGGAAGGATGAAAGGAAGGAAGGAAGGTGGAAGGAAAAAAGGAAGAAAAGAAAGGAAGAAACAAAGACACAAAGAAACTTATACAGCATCTTTTTCAGTGCAAAATTTGAAATTGTGGAGAAGCCCATCAATTAAGGAATGATTTAATAAATTGTGATAGGTAATTATGATGAAAAATTATTGTTCGATAAGAAATGATGTGTAGGATCCTTTCAGAAAAGCCAGAAAAGCCCTTTAAGAGCTCAAGGAAAATGAAAGGTACTGTGTATAAAATAATGGCAACATAGTGGGATGATCAGCTGTGAATGACTTTTCTATTCTCAACAATTCAGTAATCTAAGAAGACTCTTGTGAAGATCATATGATGAAAGACGTTTTCCATAAGAATTGATTGTGTCTGAATACAGAATGAATCATACTTTTTTTTAAGCTTTATATTTCTTGTAACCTAGATAATGTGATTTGTGGTTTTCTAAATCACTGCCTTAGACTATATTAATATTAAGAAAATGTCCGGAAGAGACAATAAGCCAGTTCTTGAGGGTTTTTATTGTTGTTATGGTTTGTTTGTGTTTTTGTGGAGAGAGATCTATGTGAAGAGCAGTCTTTCTTTCATAATATGACTTTCATGGAACTGTCTTGTCTTAACTTCACATGTGCCTTCCCAATGAATGATAGAAATAGGGAGGAAGGGAGAAAATCTGAAATTTAACGTTTTTAGGAACAAATGTTAAAAAAAATGTTTTACATGTAACTAGGGAAAATAGAATCTTAAAATAATAATGATGAAAAAATGAAGTCATGAGCAGTATATTGTGAGAAAAATCTGGAACGACATGAACTCATGCAAAGTGAAATGTACTAAGTACAAAGTAATAGCAATAGTGTAGAATGATCAGTTGTGAATGACTATTGCTCTCAATAATACAATAATCCATGACAACTTTGAAGGACTTATAATGAAAAATGCTGTCTGTGCCCAGAGACAGAACTGGTAGTATTTGAAACACACTTAAAAAAAAAAAAAAAAAAAAAAAAAAACAACTTTACCTTTCTTAAGACCTTTTTTTTTTTTTTTTTTTTTTGGGGGGGGGGTTGCAGGGAATCTGTTTCTTTCACAACATGAGTGATGGAAATGTTTTGCATAACTCCGCCTGTGCCTTTCACAATAAGGGGAGAAGGGAGGAAAAAAAGATAATTTGGAACTCAATGATTTAAAAACAAATGTTTAAAATAGTTTTATATGTCATCAGGGAAAATAAAATACTAAATAAAATATAAGAAAAAAATGAAGACCCAATCTCATAAATGATTTGACCAAAATTACACATATAATAGTGTATATTATATAAAATATATAATAGTATAGATATAGGCAGATATATAGATAGTATAGATATATAATAGTATCTGTGTATAGGTCCTCTGGATTACTTTATTATTAGATATTCAATTATTCTGTAACATGGTTTATCTTAAAAATTACAATTATCTCTTCCTTTCAACAGGATAGCCATATAAACCTAAGACTTTAAGATCTTTTGGTTTACTAGAAAATGTCAAATGATTATCTTTTTATTAATTACTTTCTAGCCATAATTAATTAAATGTTTAATTACCCAGAAACTACATCTCTTTAACTTTTTCATTCATCACACTATTGTTATTCCATGATCTATATGTTAGTAGAGGTTTTACACAATATTGCTTCAGATATTTGATAACAGCTATCTTTTTTACTAAGTTATTATTTCTCAAGGCTATATATTCAAGGTTCCTTCAAAGGGATGCATGATACACTTTCCTAAAGCTTTGGTATTAGTGTGCTTGCTTAGATGCATTTTAATTAATAAATAGCAATATAAAAATGCAACATACTGGCATGTGTATAGTTCCAAATTGCTCTCCAGAATTGGTGGATCAGTTCACAATTACACCAATAATGTACTAGTGTTCCTGTTTTCCCACATCCCCTCCAATATTTTTCATTATCTTTTCCTGACATCTTAGCCAATCTGAAAGGTGGGTAGTGGTACCTCAGAATTGTCTTAATTTGCATTTCTCTGATCAATAGTGATTTAGAGTATCTTTTCATATAACTTGAAATGGTTTCAATTTCTTCACCTGAAATTTGTCTGTTCATATACTCACACCTAACACCATATACCAAGATAAGGTCGAAATGGGTTTCATGATTTAGACATAAAGAGTAATATTATAAGCAAATTAGAAGAACATAAGATAGTATACCTCTTAGATCTGTGGCAAAGGAAGAAATTTGTGACCAAGGAATAATTGGGACTCATTATTGAACACTAAATAGATAATTTTAATTATATTAAGTTAAAAAAGTTTTTGTACAAACAAAACTAATGCAGACAATATTAGAAGGGAAGCAATAAATTGAGGACACATTTTTTTACATTCAAGAGTTCTGATAAAGGCCTCATTTCTTTTTTTTTAATTTTATAATTTTAATTTTTTTGACAATACATATGCATGAGTAATTTTTTAAATAACATTATCCCTTGTATTCATTCTTCCAAGTTTCCCCTCCCTCCCTCTACTCCCT
Organism: Sminthopsis crassicaudata; assembly: GCF_048593235.1. Lineage (NCBI taxonomy): Eukaryota > Metazoa > Chordata > Mammalia > Dasyuromorphia > Dasyuridae > Sminthopsis > Sminthopsis crassicaudata. Next base: position 415,506,081 of record NC_133618.1, on the reverse strand, counting down.
CTTTTAAATGACAGGCAATCCTATACATATTAAATGTGTTATAGTATAACCTAGATACAATATATATGTGTAAATCCAATTTTCTTGTTGCACGTTAAAGGCCTCATTTCTAAAACATATAGACAATTGACTGAAACCTATAAGAATCCAAGCCATTCTCCAATTGATAAATGTTCAAAGGATATGAACAGACAAATTTCAGGTGAAGAAATTGAAACCATTTCAAGTTATATGAAACGATACTCTAAATCACTATTGATCAGAGAAATGCAAATTAAGACAATTCTGAGGTACCACTACCCACCTCTCAGATTGGCTAAGATGTCAGGAAAAGATAATGAAAAATATTGGAGGGGATGTGGGAAAACAGGAACACTAATACATTATTCGTGTAATTGTGAACTGATCCACCAATTCTGGAGAGCAATTTGGAACTATGCTCAAAAGTTTATCAAACCACTTTGATCCAGCAGTATTTCTACTAGGCTTATATACTAAAGTTATCTTGAAGGAGGTAAAGGGACCCACATGTGCAAATATGTTTTGGCAGCGCTTTTTGTAGTGACAAGAAACTGGAAACTAAGTGGATGTTCATCAGTTGGAGAATAACTGAATAAGTTATTGTATATGAATATTATGGAATATTATTTTTCTTTAATAAAGGATCAGCAGGATGATTTCAGAGAAGCCTGGGGTGACTTACATGACCTGATGTTATGTAAAACAAACAGAACCAGGGGATCATAGTACATGGCAACAGCAATATTATATGATAATCAATTCTGATGGACATAGCTCTTCTAAACAATGTGACAATTCAAGCCAGTTTCAATCATCTTATGATGATGACAGCCAACTACATCCACAGAAAGCTCTATGGGAACTGAATATGGATCACAACATAGCATTTTCACTTCTTGTTGTTGCTTCAATTTTTTTTCTTTCTCATTTTTTTTTCCTTTTTGATCTGATTTTTTTTGTGCAGCAAAATAATTATATATATTAGATTTACATATATTTTTACCATGTTAAACATATATTGGATTACTTGCCTTATAGGATAGGCAGTGGGATAAGGGAACAGAAATTGGAACACAAGTTTTTGCAAGGGTCGGTGGTAAAAACTTATCCTTGCAGATGTTTAGAGAATAAAAAGCTTCAATAAAAAATAAAGAAAACCTCCTATTTTAATTAATTATTCTTTCTAAGTAAATGTTAAAAACTGTTGTTTTTGAGTTGCTGATAATATTAAAATATTTTAGTGACATTTTACATTACTTCTAAATTTTACTCTCTAGCAAAACCTTGATGACCCTATCCTAGTTATGCTACTACCTGGCAGAAAAGGAATGTAGCTAGTTGGGTGCTCTAGTAATATCTGTCTTCAGGCTGTCATTCAATCTGTCAATCAAGCTTTAAAGTAAAAACCTTTAGTGTTTCTTCTCTACTGATTTTGTCATTGTTCTATGTTCACTTCCACACCAACAGTAAATACCAGAAGATGTGTTGATTAGAGGAATATGAATATCTAATAAACTTTAGAAGATTTTAAAATTATACTTTTTGAATCTAAATACTGAGTGAGTTACTTAAAGGAAAAAAAGTGAATTAAATTCATAAGTAAACACAAAATAACAAAATAAACAGATCTCATTTATTATTTAGAGACTACTTAAAATATAAATAATCATCCAGAGTATTTTAATGGCACCTTCATGTTATCCACAGAAATTAACCAAGACCTCTGCAATGTGAGGAAGAGCCCCTATATTGAACTTATGGAAGAATATTGACAAGAGCTTCACAGAATGGGCTTTCAAATTGATTAAAGCAATAATTCAGTTCAGAATTTGTATACTTTTAAAAAAGGTATTATGTAATTGCTGGATAGATGCTATGGATTTCCTTTTGACAAGTCCCTTAGTTTTATATGTTACATTTCAGAAGTAATGAAGGAAGGAAAAATAAAACTGTAATTTTTATTATATTGAAAGGCATAGCAGGTAAAAATATTTTAGTAATTTACCCTAATCTGTATGTCTCTTAAACAAACACTTTAGCAAACAAATGAAGAAAGACATGCTATTTTTTTTACATCAACTATCTTTTAAGGGTTCAATACTTTATTTCTGTATCTGTGGGCAGATGGAGATTTGGAGGAAAAACAATACATTAAAAGAAGGAGGGGAATAAACGAGTATCATAAGATATCCAGATATAGCCTTTTCTTCCAAGTAAATAAATTATTAAAGAAATACTTAACAAGAAAGTTCAATATTTGCTAAATGTTTTGCACAATGCTTGAAGAAGAATTTTGCTCTTGTGGGGGAAAAGCCCTTCATCAAGTTCTAATTGGTTAAATAAAAAGACAATGCATCTTGTTGCTCCATTACCAGATTTTACCACCTTCAACTTTTATTATTTTTTTTAATTTTATATTCACAATATAGTCATTATTCTTTTGATTCATTGAAAATGCTATTCAAAGATTGTCTTGAAAGAACCTCATCAAAGCCAAGACAAATATTTAGTCATGAATCTAAAGTATGCTGATAAGCTTACTATAGTTACACAATGCCTTTAAACCAAAATGTTCCATATACTTAACAACGAGACCTAATTCATCATTTATTCTTTATTTTATGCAAGTACTAACTGCATTTAACATCTAGAGGCATAATTCAAAGTTTTGTAAAGCTTATTAGTGCATAAGTTGTACAGAATCTTCCACATGTGTTACACCTAATATCAGAATTAGAAAAAACCTCATATTTGTAACTTCCTTCGAAACATAGTGTATGTGTTATTTCTTACAAATAGTCTTTTCTGATACCTCCTCTCTTTCTTAATTATTAAAATTCTTGAAAACACTTCACTTTTTTCATTTACTTTTATGTTTATGTGGCTATGTATCTATGCAAACTATTGGGGACAGAGACTGTTCCTTATTGTCTGACCCTAATATTAAATCTTGCTCATACTAGGTATGTAATTAATTCATGTTGATTTGAATCATATATACAGTCTCAAGATATATCTCTTTATATTAGCTTGTTATTGTTAGAATTAGAAAAATCTTACAGTATATCATCGTATATTTTCCAGGAGATATTTTTTAGTTTTTCAATCCAATATGTGAGTTATTTGAAAAAGAAAAAAATAAAATCTAGAGAATGTCTTATGTTTTGATACATGAGTCAGAAAATCATCTAAAAGAAGAGGTTATAATTTATGATGCTTAAAAATGTGAAAAAAAAGTTTAGTAGATTAGAAGCTTTCTCTGCACAATTACATATGGGCATCAGGAAATTCACATGTAGCTGATGTGTACTTCTCAGGGCAGTATTTGTCCTATAAATTATAAGTATTATTACAAGCTGTTGAAGACATTTAAAATATTTGAAGACATTAATTTCATTGGCCCTTTGAAATTTCATAGACTATTTCTATTTTATTGCTCTTCAATCATAATATTTACCTGCAATAGAGCTTTTTTATGCTTCAATTGATTCAAATGAAAATAACTTCTATCAAATTTCTAAATTAAACTCCTGAACAGAAAAGAGAAGATTATTTTTTATTTGTCAGAAAACATGAAGTAAAAACTTCTTAAGAAATGTCTTTCTCTTGTCATTTTAACAACTTCTTGATTTCCAAATCCTTTTTGGAGCATTCAGCAGCAATTTGTCAGTGGTTCCTCAATTTCACTTTGGTTAAAAACAAAGATTCATTTTCCAGTATATTCCTAGTGGTTTCATTTTATATATGTCATGCATTCATTGATTTTTATTTACTGTATTTTTTCTGATTGTCCTTAAATGCCTGTTTTTAATGTCATAAGCATAAAATGAAAGAAAGAAAGAGAGAAAAAGAGAGAAAGAAAGAAAGAAAGAAAGAAATAAAGAAAGAAAGAAAGAAAGAAAGAAAGAAAGAAAGAAAGAAAGAAAGGAAGGAAGGAAGGAAGGAAGGAAGGAAGGAAGGAAGGAAGGAAGGAAGGAAGGAAGGAAGGAAGGAAGGAAGGAAGGAAGGAAGGGGGAAAGAAGGAAGGAAGGAAGGAAGGACAAAAGGAAGGAAGGAAGGAAGGAAGGAAGGAAGGAAGGAAGGAAGGAAGGAAGGGGGGAAAAAGGAAGGAAGGAAGGAAGGAAGGGGGAAAGAAGGAAGGAAGGAAGGAAGGAAGGAAGGAAGGAAGGAAGGAAGGGGGAAAAAGGAAGGAAGGAAGGAAGGAAGGAAGGAAGGAAGGAAGGAAGGAAGGAAGGGGGAAAGAAGGAAGGAAGGAAGGAAGGACAAAAGGAAGGAAGGAAGGAAGGAAGGAAGGAAGGAAGGAAGGAAGGAAGGAAGGAAGGAAGGAAGGAAGGAAGGAAGGAAGGAAAGAGGAAGGAAGGAAAGCAGCTGTGTTTTTTTTTAAGCTTTTTATTTACAAAACATTTTCCTGAGTAATTTTTCAAGAATGACCCAAATTTTCCCTTCTTGCTCCCACCCCATCCCCTAGATGGTATTGATAGTCCAATACATGTTAAATATGTTAAATATATGTTAAATCTATTATTATTATTATTATTTTAATATTATTATTAATATTTATACATTATCTTGCTGCACAAGAAAATTGGATCTAGAAAGAAAAAAAATTATAATTTAAAAATTAAAATCTAGTCTGTTTCTTAGCCAAAACCAAATGATTTTGATGATTGCTGCTTTATAATATAGCTTTAGATCTGGTACAGCTAGGCCACCTTCATTTCCTTTCTTTTTCGTTAATTCCCTTGAAATTCTTGACATTTTATTCTTCCAGATGAATTGTGTTGTTATTTTTTCTATGTCAGCTAAATAGTTTCTTGGGAGTCTGATTGGTAGATTAGTTTAGGTAGTATTGTCATTTTTTATTATATTTGCTCGACCTATTCCAGAGCACTTGATATTTTTCCAATTGCTTAGATCTGACTTTATTTGTGTGGAAAGTATTTTGTAGTTTTACTTATATAGTTCCTGATTTTCCTTAGCAGATAGATTCCCAAATATTTTATACTATTTTTTCTCTTTTTTTTATTTTTACAAAAAATTTATGCATAGGTAATTTTCCAGCATTGACAATTGCAAAACCTTTTGTTTCAAATTTTCCCCTCCTTCCCCCCACCCCTGCCCCCAGATGGCAGATTAGCCAATACATATTAAATATGTGAAAGTATAAGTTAAATGCAATATATGTATACATGTCAGAATAGTTATTTTGCTGTACAAAAAGAATCAGACTTTGAAACAGTGTACAATTAGCCTGTGAAGGAAGTCAAAAATGTTGGCAGACAAAAACATAGGGATTGGGAGTTCTATGTAGTAGTTCATAGTCAACTCCCAGAGTTCTTTCATTGGGTATAGCTGGTTCAGTTCATTACTGCTCTCTTGAAACTGATTTGGTTCATCTCATTGTTGGAGAGGGCTTCATCCATCAGAATTGATCATCATATAGTATTGTTGTTGAAGTATACAATGAGCTCCTGGTCCTGCTCATTTCACTCAGCATCAGTTCATGCAAGTCTCCCCAGGCCTTTCTGAAATCATCCTGTTGGTCATTTCTTACAGCACAATAATATTCCATAATATTCATATACCACGATATATTCAGCCATACTCCAATTGATGGGTATCCACTCCGTTTCCAATTTCTGGCCACTACAAAGAGGGCTGCCACAAACATTCTTGTACATACAGGTCCCTTGCCCTTCTTTAAGATCTCTTTGGAATATAAGTAACACTGTTGGATCAAAGTGGATGCACAGTTTGATAACTCTTTAAGCATAGTTCCAAATTGCTCTCCAGAATGCCTGGATGTATTCACAATTCCACCAACAATGTATCAGTGTCCCAATTTTCCCACATCCCCTCCAACATTCTGCATTATCCCTGTCATTCTAGGCAATCTGAGAGGTTTGTAGTGGTATCTCAGAGTTGTCTTAATTTGCATTTCTCTGATTAATAATGACTTAGAGCATCTTTTCATATGGCTAGAAATAGTTTCAATTTCACCTGAGAATTGTCTGTTCATATCCTTTGACCATTTATCAATTGGAGAACTGTAACATGCTCTCCTGGCAGTTACAATTACTAGTCTGTCCTAGACCCACCAGAGTACCTTTGATCACTGTCCTTTGCAGTGTGAACTCCACCCGGCTCGCCTCCTCTGAGGCCTTCTAAGGTCTCTGGCCACAATCTCTTGAATCTATAGCTTAATAACCGGTAGCACACTCAAGAACAACCATGTGTAATCTTAAACGCCTTTATTATACCTACTCACATAATGCCCTAACTGATGCCCTGACTTGTTGGTTCTCAAGTGAACACCTGGTCAGAAGACCCACGTGTTCACTACCAAAACCCTTACCTCTTTTGGCTATCCATCTTGGCTTGGTCACCCAGGCTGGGAAGCCAGGGTGAAGAACGCCAGGTTAAAGAGACCGCCTTCTGCCTGCAGTGGGCTTACATAGGGCCTGTGAGGTCACACACACAGCCAATCAGCGAGAGAGTCACCCATTACGAAGCTATCTCAATATGGCCAGGATCCCGCCCAAGGGCAGTCCTAATATCCACAGAAATTACTTCTGGGTCTCAATGATGCGCTGTGGTGCAGCCCATTTAAAGGCTCCTTACAGAGAATGGCTTGATTTCTTATAAATTAGAGTCATTTCTCTATATAATTTGAAATGAGGCCTTTATCAGAACCTTTGACTGTAAAAATGTTTTCTCAATTTATTGTTTCACTTCTAATCTTGTCTGCATTAGTTTTGTTTGTATAAAAACTTTTTACTTTGATATAATCAAATTTTTCTATTTTGTGATCAATAATGACCTCTAGTTCTTCTTTGGTCATGAATTCCTTCTTTTTACACAAGTCTGAAAGGTAAACTATCCTATGTTCCTCTAATTTATTTATAATCTCTTTCTTATGCCTAGGTCATGAACCCATTTTGACCTGAGCTTATGTATGATGTTAAGTGTGGGTCAATGCCTAGTTTCTGCCATACTAGTTTCCAATTTCCCCAGCAGGGATCATTGGATTCCTTGAGATGAAAAATTGTTGCTGAGACTATTGCAGGACTTCAAAGCTTGCAGGAATTATTGGATTCCTGGCACATGAACTAATGAACAATGGATTCCTTTTGGACTATTTTTAGGACTTATGGACATGAATAAATTCTTCATGTTGATTCATGGTATTTGTTACATCACTTCTAGCCTGTGTTATATTGCTATGTGCTTATGTAATTTATTTAATTATGTGTAATACCTCCCATATTGATGGTTATGTATACCTGTTTCAAGGTAATGACCACCCTATATTCTAAATCAAAAGAAAAGGGGAGATGTTGGGATTCTTACAAGGTGCTAAGTCACTGGAATGGATATAATTATCTAATTTAGCATGGTACTTAACAGTTGTCTAGTTTAATAATGTATTTACTAGAATTCCATGAGATTCACATCTTTAAGAGAGCATACTTTTAAGGAGCTCTCACAAGCCCAGGGAGTACCCACAAGCCCACTCTCTGGGAGGATATAAAATGTCAAGATTCAGAGCCAGGATTGTGTCGAGGAGAGGATTTCCTGGGAGAACTTCAGGGGACTTCAGAGGTGAGGACTTTGGGAGATTCACAACTAGGATTGACTTCTGGAAAACCCACAATCCCACACTCTTGGAGGCAGAGTCTGATACATCCCAACTTCCAAACTCAGACAAGAGTTCTCGGGAAGCAAAAAGAGAAAGAGGCCTCTAAGAAAGCTAACCAAGCTCCAAGGGAAGGAGACAAGTCTTGAAGAAAAAAAAAAAAAAAAAAAGATCTGGAAATATGATTTGGAAAGAAACAGTAAAGGACTTTAACTCCTGGCTGCATTTTGGGGTGATGAAACTGAGCTGAAACTAAGACTGCCTCCAGAAGATCCCCAAGAAACCTTCCCCAAAAGAACGATTAAAATCTAGAGAAACAGAACATCACATATGAATGTTATGGAATATTATTGTTCTGTAAGAAATGACCAGCAGGATGAATACAGAGAAGTTTGGAGTGACTTACATCAACTGATGCTGAGTGAAATGAACAGAACCAGGAGATCATTATACACTTTAAGAACAATATTGTATGAGGACATAGTCTGATGGAAGTGGATATCTTCAACATAGAGAAGATCTAATTCAGTTCCAATTGATCAATGGTGGACAAAATCAGCTATACCCAGAGAAGGAACGCTGGGAAATGAGTGTAAACTGTTTGCATTTTTGTTTTTCTTCCCAGGTTATTTTTACCTTCTGAATCTAATTCTTCCTTGGCAACAAGAAATTCGGTTATGCACACATATATTGTATCTAGGATATACTATAACATAATGAACATGTATAAGACTACTTCCCATCTAGGGGAAGGGTGGAGGGAAGGAAGGAAAAAAAAAAGGAACAGAAGTGAGTGCAAGGGATAATGTTGTAAAAAATTACCCATGCATATGTATTGTCAAAAATAGTTATAATTATAAAATAAAAAGATAGTATAGTAAAAAGAGAGAGAGACAGCCAAATGATCTTCCTGTTATTAAAATGAAATGATTAAAAATTGCCCCCAAATTATGTTTCTCAAACTTTTCAATCACCATACTCAATAACACTTTCATAAAGGATAAAGCTGAGTTGTTTTTATTTTAAGACTAAATACCTGTAAATTAAATATTCATAGTTCTTAAAGTAGTAAAGTGGAAAAAAATTAAGTCAATCACTTCCTTTTTATATGAGGAAACTGAGAACTGAAGTGATTACCTAAGGTCACCTATGAAGTAACAGACTCAGGAGATGAACTTAGTTCCTTTGGCTTCAAATTTAGGGCACTTTTTAATCCAAATATTAGCTTTCCTTAGAATATAATGTCTTCTATAATCAAGTTTCAAGTCAATTATCTTTTGCAGAGGGCCTAAACTCTGGAGAAGTATACTTGAAACAAGGATACTTACAACAAGGTGTTAACTCAATGGAAATGATGAGGTGATGGTTCTTTATTATATATATACTTAGTACTTAGCATGGTGATGTAAATGGTTCTCTAGTTCACATATACTTAGTATGTTGTAATAATGTAATTATGCTGAGATATTCAAGGGCTGAGAGGACTGGAAATGAGACATTCCATCTTTGACCATCCTCCTGATGGCTTTCCTGACTCCTGCACTCCTCTAAGTTCAAGGAAGACACAGACTGTGAAGGAGACAATAAAGGCTTTGGACTCTATTCCTGACCATTCTTGTGGTGTCTATCATGCGACCAAGGCCTATCTGGAGAACCTCCAGTGAGCGAGCCCCAAAATTACAATCTCTCAAATAGAATATATTAGTGAATTTTATAAAATCTAGAATTTTTGTTAGTGAAATACTGCCAAAGGGAAGCTAGTTCTCTTTGTTTAAGTCCCTATTCTGATAGCTATCTTGTTGTGGAAATGACTTTGAATCCCTATAGACCATGTTGGTATAGTGAAAATTTTGGCAGGTCCTGATAATGCAAAAATAATTTCAAGTAGAGTCGCAGTAATATTCTTCTGTGTCTGACATCTGAGGACCAAACTGATGATGTCCTTTCAGAAAGGAACATCATTAAATGAGCCACAATCTATTTTCTTTTTAGCTGTAGCAATAATAGATAACAGAGACAATATCCAAATGAACAAATTCCAGAAATAATGCAATATTCACATAATATCTATATTCCCTTCTACACAGTTATATAATAGATACTGGAAATATTAGAACAAAAAAGAAATAGTCCCTATCCTTAAGAAACCTATCTAAAGGGACAACATGCAGATAGATGAAGGAGACAGAATGAGATGAGATAGAAAGATCAGGGTAGAATGATAAAGACAGAGATAAATAATAAGAATTAATCTTTATATAGATGGTATATGTAAGTAAATATTGACATATATTAAATATAGATATATGTGGTAGAAATATATATGAATGTATCGACAAAATAAGAAGGTAATGCAATTGTAAGGGAGTCATGGAAGGCTTCACACAAAAAGAATTATTTGAGCAGAACACTTTATGAATTTATTATACCCATTTTTACTTTGCCTCTAGTTTTTTTGGGTGACTTATACAATGATTTTTTAATGGTCATTATTACCTGGAGTTCTTCTTCTGGATCTTTGTTTTCTGCTTTCATATCTCTACTCCATCTCCCAGATTAATATTCTGATTAAAAAAGAAAACCACTCCAACTATCATGTAATACATAGACTAGAAAAGACATTATTTCACATGTACATGGAAAGTTTTTTGTTTTTTTTTTTTTTGAGAAATCTCAAGCATTTTATTTTCCTTTCAGGAATTCACAACACCCAGCATTTTAATTCATATGTGTGACCAAAGGCAAAACATTTTTCATTTGCCAGTGGAGCAAGTTATTTTTTGAGGGAAAAGTTTAATTAAGATTTAAGCAATTTAGATTGTTTGTTAGCCTAAAGGCATAAGCGATGAAAGCAAATGAGTTTCAAGATAATTGCTGTTGTGAATAATATTTTGCCATGCAAAAGCCTACTATTATATAAGTTAAGCCAAACATAAACTGTCTTCACCTAAAAATGGAATTCAACCAGGGCTAAAAGGAATTAAAAACTGAATTTTTGACTTCATTTTAAATTGGGTATATATTTTATGATTATATCAAAAATGAAAAAAAGGAAACTTTTAGATTGTTGAAACTAGTTAAGTCTCTCTCCCTCACACACAGATACACACACACACACACACACACACACACACACACACACACATACACACACACACAGACACTCTTTTATTTTCTCTCTTTTCCCCTTTTTATCAATTTTTGGTGAAACTATATCCCATTAGATATCAATAACATGGAACATATTCTAAATGAAAGGGATAGAGATGAGAGGAAGAGGAAGATAGATGGGGACTAAAACCAAAGCAAATTATGTATAGTTTTTTTTTTTTTAAGAGAACTGATGCAATCAATAACATCAATGAATAGGATCCACTTTTGCCAGTTAAAAAGGTAGAGTTGGACAAAAATATATGGAGAAAAACAATAAAAAAGCTATGCATAAAAAGCATTTTTTTGGAATTTTTTTTATTAAAATATGGATGAAATTAAATCTCTGGGGAAATGAATATAATTTTATTAAAGAACATTTGTGCGCTTCCAAATGTGTTCTCCCTTTACATTCTTTGACTCAAAATTGCTTATGTTTTCTCTCTCTCTCTCTCTCTCTCTCTCTCTCTCTCTCTCTCTCTCTCTCTCTCTCTCTTCTCTCTCTCTCTCTCTCTCTCTCTCTCTCTCTCTCTCTCTCTCTCTCTCTCTAACTCTGTTTCTCTCTTTGTCTCTCATTTTGAATGTCTGTGTATGTGTGTGTGTTTGCATGTATGTGTATGAACAATTTATTGGGGACTACAGATGGTCTTAGCTGAGATAGCTTGTTGTAAAATGAACCATCCATCATCCATTTAATGTCATCAATATTAAATTTCAGATCATGTTACTTAATCCTTTTCTTGAAGTTGGGATTCTCCAAGATTGGGGAAAACAGAGCACTTCAAATGAGTTTGCTTGCTAAGATGACATTTAGCAAGGGAATAAGTTAGTTGAAATATTGACAGTCTTGAGACTTTTTGCATTTCTAAGATATTGATAAACAGCACTCTAAAATTACTGAAAAATGAAATGCTTGGAATGACACTATCCCTCCATCCCCACCCTGGCCCACCTCCCTAACCTATGCATTATGTAAATCATTCTATGCTCACTTTGGCTAATCCCTGAACATAGGCTTAAAAAGGATTTCAGAGCAATACTGACTGGGAAAAAAAAATAAGTAGAAGACATTCTGAGAGACTTAGTTCATTTTTTAAGGAAATGAAGCAGTTTTTCATTAACTTTGTGGTCTAGAGAAGTTACTGGTTGATAGAAATCTGAATGACTTATGAGGAATGAACATCAAGTATAAAGTTTCTTTCAAAGAGGAATAGGAGGATTGAAAACTACTCTTGATAACCTGAATTATTTATAAAGCTATGGATATTGGTAGTGTAAATGGCTAGACTTTGGAACATCAAAAATGAGATGTGCAAATGAAATGGGTCTCCCACATTGCACCTTCAAAAAATCACTGAATTATCACAGCCTAAAACAACAATTTTAAAAACTGTTGCCTAAAATTGAGAGCAGGAAGAAGGATGAGGAAGTTAAATCTGAAACAGTTATATTTCTGCCAAGAATTGTATAAGAAGGGGCATCTAGATGGCACAGGGGATACAACACCAGGCTTGAAGTTAGGAGAACCTGAGTTCAAATCTTATTTCAGACATTTAATGCTTAATACTTACTTAAGCCTCACCATAAAAAAAAAAATGTATAAAGATGTTTTGTTTAAAACATGTTAAAATAATGTTTTACTATTGGAATTCAATTGGTCTTAGGTGTTTCTTATTCATACTCAGAAATATTTTATCAGGGGCAGCTAGGTGGCATAGTGGATAGAACACCAGCCTTGAAGTTAGGACCTGATTTCAAATCTGACCTCAGACATTTAACACTTCCTAGCTGTGTGACCCTGGACAAGTCACTTAACCCAATTGCCTCAGCAAAAATAAATAAATAAACAAACAAACAAACAAACAAATAAATAAATATTTTGCCAGTAATGATAATTCATTAAAAATAGTGGTAGGAAATACTAATTGTGACAAAACTTTTGAGGTTGCATTTCTTCTAATTTTTAGATAACTTTCCCTTCCATGATTCTAAAAGTGCAGTTAATTAATTTCCTTCTCTTTATTTAAAAATGTTATTCTGGGCAAGTTAGCCCAATCCATTCACTAAAACAAAGCAATGGTAGGGATAGTGAATCTCTAATTCAAAATCAGGATTTACCTGTGGACTTTCTTTCTTCAGATGTTTGGACCAATTGTGAATGGTGATCTAAATTATGCCTACAATTGCAAAAATGCAAAAAGTCTTTAAAGTTATTCCTACTAATAGAATAAAAGCCACGGGATGGCATTGTTATCCTCTAGAAGTTTATACTTGCCTTTGTAAAACTGACTGTTGTTTGCCACTTTCCAGAAAAAGAAGTTGGGGTTTTTCTTGATCCAAAGAATGCTATAGAAACATTTCAAGAGCACTTGATTCTCACATCCAAGATAAGATTTTTAAATGTTTATAACAAGTTCTGACAAGGTTCAGTAAAATTCACTAACATAATATATCTAGGGGACTGTGATGCTTTAAAAAGAGTTTAAGTTTTCAAAAAAATTAAAATAAACAGACTTTATGTATAATGCTGTTTTGATATGTATTGACTTTTCAGTATGATTTTTGCATATCTCATGAACATAAACTCAAGCTGAAGGGAAATTTAGATACCATCTATTCCAGATTCCTTATTTTATCAAAACAGAGTAACTTGCTCAGTATTACAATGATAATAAATAGCATTTGAATTCAGAATTTGAACTCAATTCCCTGTCTACAAACCATGCCATCCTCTGCATAGCTGCTATTATATAGCTTCAGAATTAGATCTTCCAATCCCAAAAGAAATGCCTTCAATAAACTAAGCCAATCAATCAGCTTTGGAACGACCCTCCTGTGTCTGATTCACTTTGATTAGAAACTGTGTAAGAACAAGTTCTTGTAGTCCTCAAAACCACCACCATACTTCACACTGGTTACATTCCAGGCAATAAAATGTGTACTTTCCTCCCTCTTACCTCTTAACCCAGAACAATAATCAAATCAATATTACCATTGCTTTGAAACAATTTTGTTAATCAATTCCCCTATGATTACAGTCATGAGCCATTGCACTTCACAGAAAAAGCAACAAAATACAAACATGTTCTCTAGGCACCAATTTGGTATAAGTATTATGACTCCTTATTGGACTGTGAGCTCCTTAAGAATTGGGACTGTGGCTCTTTTATATTTGTATCCTTAGACCTTACCAATCCTTAGCAAATAGTAAACACTTAATTAATGTATTTTTCCTTGTTCTTTCAAGTATTTTATTATCAATGTTTTGCCTCTTAGAACAGTCCTCCAAAGTTCCCTTTATTTGCATTGTTTTTAATTTGTTTTTACTGTTAGATTTTGATTTGACATCTCCTTTATTCCAAAATGAAATATATATTGCTTGCTCCCTCTTCTTTCTCATATAATAGAGAGAGAAGGGAACTATATATATCTTATGAAAGACAGAGATAAAGAGATTTCCTTTATCTCTTGTAACAATAAAAAACAAAAGAAGAAATAAAATAGTGTGGTGAAATTAACCAATGTAACTGAGTCTGAGAACTTTCAACTTTGCAAAAAATGGAGGGACAATTTTTTTCTTCTTTTCTTAGTTAAATATACCAATTCACTCCAATCCTGTAAACTTCACCCATTCTCCTAGGAAAATAGACCATTTGCCTTAAGCCCCCTCATCACTTCTTTGCCTTTCATAATTTCTTGACATGATCATTCATATTTCCTTCTGTTATTTTGATGATGTAAACCTTTCTACTTTTCAAGGTCAAAAAGTTTATATGTACCCTTAATCACACTCTTCCCATTCTTTTCTGAAAGATTTTCTGCACAATCAACTCTTCCTCCCTCTAATCTTTGGTGTTTAGTCTACTTGCTACTTCTGTTATCTAGAAACATATCTAAGTATCCTTCATCCCAATTTTTATGGGTTCTACTGCTCCTTCTAAGTATCATCCTGTATCTCTCTTTCCCTTTCTCAATCAATGCAGAAATGATATCTGCATTCCTTGCCTCAGCTTTTTCTCACTCCTCATTCACTTCTCAGACTTTTGTAACCTGGAATTCAACATGCTTACTCAAGAGAAATTGGTCTCCCTAAAGTTACAAATGATTTCCTAATAACCAAATTTGTGGTGTTTCTGAAATGCACACACACACATTACAAATATGCATTTATACATACAGGATGTGTGTGTGTGTGTGTGTGTGTGTGTGTGAGTGTGTGTGTGTGTAGACTGATATTAGTGATCTTCTTTGAGACTGTATAAGGTCTAGAAATCATTTGAAAAGGCAACCATAGGTGATGATGAGCTGAAAGCTAGATAAAACAACCTCCTAATGCTTGAATTCTGTAAATTCATGATTTAGTATGTCCTGTGAATGATGTTATAAATAAACAAATGGTCCTTGTTCTAAAATTAAATCTTCTGAATCTTTAAAATTAACATGTCACTGTCTTACTTTTATACCCTTAATAAATACTACTATCTTTCCTATATTCAATAGCCTAGTCAGACTGTTCTTCATTCACCAAAAGTAAGGAGAACACACAAACGCACAGATTCATCTCTGCAGCTTTTGACACTGTTGTCCATGAATTTGACCTAGATATTCTCTTTTCTCTGTGTCCAGGCCATTTCATACAATGCCATTTCCACTTTGGCCATCATTTCCAACTCCTCAGCACCAGGAACTTGGACTCTGCTCCGTGGAAGCTCAGATTCTGGGCTCAGATTCATGAGTTTTTGATTTATCTTGGTTCTATGTATATACTTTAGTTTCTTCCCATCTCTGTTCACATACTCATAATACTCTGCTTTCCATCTCCTTTTAATGTGTCACCTTTTCTCATTAGAATATGTTTCTATTGCTTTCTCACATTTGTATCCTTTGTGCTAAATAATAAACTATACATAAGCAAAATTTAATAATATTCTATTTAGTAGCTAACTTGCTATCCTGCCTCTGCTCTCTTAATGATCTTATCTGTCTGATAGCTCTTTTTCTATATATATTGATGAATCACCATCAAACTTCTTTAATGTACATCGGCCACAAGGCTCTAATCTTACATATTCTCATTTTTCATGCTTTCTTGTTGTATTCATCATATTTATTTAATTATTTATGATCTCTATGAAGATGATTCTCTCCTGACTTGTAGGTTTACATCACCAAATGTAGATTTTCATTTCAGAAATGGATATTCCTTAGGTATTTCAAATGTAATTGCATCTCAATCTTTCAGTCATTCAGACTCAGAAATATAGTATTATCCTCAACTTTTCACAATTAATCCACATATCCAATCAATTGTTAAATTGCATCTTTTGTACTTATATAACTTGCCACATACCTTTTTTCTATTCATTCTACAATCATATGTTCAAGGACTTATCATCTATTACTATTTATTGTCTCAATAGCTTCTTATTTTCTGACCCTAGTCTAATTCATCACCCACATAATATCAAAGTGATTTTCATGAAGCTCAAGTGTAACCTCTACTACAGGAGAAAGGAAAATCCTGCCCATGGACTGTATAAGGTTTAGAAATCATTTGAAAAGGCAACCATAAGTGATGATGAGCTGAAAGCTAGATAAAACAACTTCCTAATGCTTGAATTCTGTAAATTCATGATTTAGTATGTCCTGTGAATGATGTTATAAATATCCAAATGGTCCTTGTTCTAAAATCAAGTCAATCTTTTGAATCTTTAAAATTAACATGTCACTGTCTTACTTTTATACCCTTAATAAATACTACTATCTTTCCTATATTCAATAGCCTAGTCAGACTGTTCTTCATTCACCAAAAGTAATTTACCATCTCCATTACTTTATGGTCTCAACCTCCCATACCTAGAACAAATTTTCTACATATACACATACATAAAATAATATGGGTATACGTAGTGTACATGTATGCATATACACATACATGTATGCATTGTGCATGTATACACATGTGTTTGTATACTCACTACAATGGATGCATATTTCTGTTTATTTGTACCTAGTTTGTATTTGTTTCTTGATACGTGCCTCTACTGTGCCCCATTAGTTTGAAAACTCTTCATGGATGAGAAAGAAAGGAAGAAAGAAAAGAAGCAGACAAAGAAAAGAAAAAAAAAACAGGGAGGGATGAGGGAGAGAGGGAAGGAAAAAAAGGAAGGAAGAAGCTTGTTTTTTAATTTAATTTTTATATTTATTTATTGTGAAACTTTGGCCTTTGAAGTTGGTTAATATTTATTGTTTCCCAAAATCACTTTTAGAAATTGAAAGACCCTTAACTGAAGGAGTCCTGGTAGTTCCTCTTCTGATTGTTGTATAAAAAATATTTTGGTTTTGATTAAAGCTCAATCCCTCTACTACAACCATTAGAAACATACCATTACTCATTAGTTTGACACATACTTTGTATTTGAAATAGACTGAATAACATTTTCTTTAAAAATATTTATTATGTGACTTAGCATGCCCTAATTCAAACCATCCAATTAGTGAACTTTTCTAGGTAATTGAGAAGTTACTTTCAATTGACTGACACCCTACATTTATGTTCTAGGAGGAAAAAAAAAAAGATGAACTTAATGTATTATCTATGCTATAAGAATTTATGAGAAATGTTCATAGAAGTTTAGCCTTAAAGCAGAATGGAAGGAAAGCTCATAATAAACAAACAAACAAACAAAAAAGACTCTCTTCTCTTAAACACTCTTTCCCCCATTTAAGTATTGTGTTATTTAGAGAAAACAAAGAAAATATTCTCCATATCTGGTGAATTGAATAGATCTAGAATTGACATCCTTCAACTGAGTTTCATACTCTTAAGAAAAAATTAACTTTATTTAAATATAATTGATTTCCTGTTCATTGTTTCTGTTTTCTTTTTTGTAAAAGGATATATAGACTTCAGTAGAATGCTAAAAGTGTCTTTGTCAATTCTTTTAAAGATGATTGAGTAAATTACCTGATATAACTTCTTATACTTTTTACTAGACAGAGTATTAATTCACTTTAAAAAGAACTTTTAATATTTTGGCTGGAAACAAGGCTGAATAAAATGAGTATGGAAGCCAAAATCTTCTCCTTGGTGGCAAAGATCATTTCCATGAATCCATAATTTCTTTATTGTTACAAAACTTATTGACTGCAAAAATAATATGCCACTTTGACTATACTTTGAGTTTAATGGAATTATTTTTTATGAAATAAATTGGCATATAAAATATTTGTATTTCTTTAAATTTTAGTTCAAGATAATGACTATAATTGTATAACCCTTGCTACTTCTTTGTTTTCATTGGACATGTCAGTGATACATTTGCCCCTGAGATGCTCCATTTGTTTAACTTTTACCTATCTTCATGAGGCCTCAGTGTTTTTTATCTTTTGTTTTTTTCTTGTTTTGCATCAAGGGTATTTATAAAACCCTGGGAGATGATAACTTTTATTATAACGTCCTGGGCATGGCAGGTACTTCACAATTCAACTGAATAAGAATTGATTGCATTCCTATTATATGCAAGGAACAATATAATCCTTTAGGAATCTTTCATTCTTTTGGAAGTAGAGTGGAGGATAAAATTTGTACACAGATTAAAAAATAAGTATATCAATATTCTAGAAATATAAAAATACTACTGATAAATAGATATGATTATGTTCTAAGATTAATTTACTTAAATTAATTGTAGCAAAGTAGGATGTTGTCAGCTCTATAGAATAACAATGACATTTTGGCTCCATAAATTATACCAGAGTCTAATGTTTGTAATTACAATCGATATTTAAAGAGATGCTTCAACTTGCAAAATGCAGCAGCTAGATAGTGCAATAGATTGTACTGGAGTGCAAATGTCCTGGAGTCAAAACCTTCCTGGCTTATTTTCTTCATTGAGAAATTGGATAATAGCTCCTATCTCTCAGATTTGTTGTGGGGTGGTGGTAGGGAAAGAGATAAAGCTTTTAAGGTGCATTACAAATCTTAAGGAACTATATAAACAGCACTAGTTGTCATTATTATTATTATTCAAGTGAAAAAATATACACTAAAATATGTTGTCATTAATAACAAATTAATGACAAAATAAATTTTATTGTATATTGTCTCATTTACAACATGTGGAAAGTACCACTGATGTAATGACCAAATTATATGTATGAGAAAACTGAAGTTCAGAGCAGTCAGTAATTTTTCCAAGGACATATAGATAACTAGTAAATAAGCAACTGAGACAAGATTCAAATGCAGGTCTTCTTATCTTCAAGTTTTTCTTTCTATCCATTATGTGACATGAATTAAGGAAAAGTGAAAATGGCAATTAGGAAATTGAAAATTTCATCCAAAGCATCAATATTATTCATTTAGCAGGTTCTACTTACACACAACAAAAGTCTCTATGATGCTGTTAGGTATATATGACATTATGAATAAAGCAAAGCTTACAGATTGTTTTAGGCCCATTTGCTACTATTTATGGGTCCAGATAAAACCAATATGCTTTCTTAAATTTGTCATCTCCAAATTCTTCATCCTTATCCTCTATTTCTTTCTTCTCTTCTTCCCCTTTCTTTGTCTTTTTAATGTTCTTTTTGTTCTTCTTTCTCCTACTCCCAACTAACTTTATCATATTATTTAAAAATTGTATTATTAATGTAATAAAGTATGTTTTTTAATTTGTAGAAATTTTAAAGAAATAATTACATTCTAGAATCAATGAGGAGCCATTCAACTATTCTAACTGATTACATATTCCTTGTGGACAAGTCATAGATCATCACTTTTTTAGATGCTTGAAATATCTGTGTACCTGAAATGAAAACTACAATTACAAGCTAATTGATGGATCATTAGTTAGCCAATTTTAAGGTGAAGCCAAGTAAAAATAAATAAATAAAATGTGCAGATTATTACTTTGAATTATAAGTATAACAAATAGAACCAATAAGACTAAAAACAATAACATTAGTATTTATACTGATTCTTGCCTTTGAGGAAGTTACAGCAGAATTGTTCCAACTACAACACAAAGTTCAGAAAGCAAAGCAGTTTAATATACAATAAAAAAACATGAGTATTAAAGGAACAAGACGAAAAGAGAGGTTGGAGTTAGAATAATAGAACAGCATTTTTTTTTCTTCACAAAGATTTCTCTGATGTCTTTTTATGCTGTTTGACTATCAAAATCTAATCTCTCTTTCCTTAAACTATTTTCTACTAGTACAGGGGCAGGAAGTAGAGGATATGTCACTCATTTATTCTAACAAACCATCTATTCTTTGAAAGACTCCAAAAGTGGATAACTTCTTTAATGACTAAAGCAACAAATAAAAGCTTCCTCCTCTTACAGAAAGAAACGCGCAGGTTTGCTTTGCATGGAACATGTAAAAAAACTAGAAAAAGCCCTAGAATCAAAATAAAAATCACAGAGTTTTATCAACAAGAGCAAAATAATATTATCAAAGAGAGACAAGGAGTCTTAGTATAATGAAGAGTGTTTTGCAAATGAGAAATTATAGATAATTGCTGTTTGTTCTTGTGTTCATAGAAGGGAGAATAATTATTATTAACAAGTGGCTTGTTTCAATAATTATTTCTGGTTGTCCCAGGGTACAGATGCATTGAAGTAGAAAACAATGCCTTCCATTCAGTTTTTGTTAATAGATCATTGCTTATCACTCCATGAAACCATGTATGCTTGCTTGTTTTGAGAGTTGCCAGTTGTTTGGTGGAATGTGACTGGAAAGGTGCATTTTATAATTTGTAGATCAGCATTGTTCTCCCACAAGTTTTCAAGATTTTTCTTTCTTTTTAAAATCTCTATATAGACAAAATAATATATATCTAAACATTATGTTTCATAACAAGTAGTTAATGTTGAAATATATTGTCATGTCTCTTGGAAATTTTGATTTTAAGTTTATATTAAACATCCTAAAATGGGACTATTTAAGTGATTTATTTCCTCTTCTGTTAATTTGAGAAATTCATATTTTTGTAAATATACTTCTATTTCAGTTAGATTGTCAGGTATGCTACCATATAGTTGGGCAAAATAATTGGGCAAAATAACTGCTAATTATTGCTTAAATTTCTTTTTCATTGGTGGTAAATTCAACCTTTTTCATTTTTGATGCTGGTTATTTATTTTTCTTTCCTTTTTCTAATCAAATTAACAAAAGATTAATCTATTTTGTTGTTTTTCATAAAATAAAATCTTTTTTATTTATTAGTTCAATCATTTTCTTAGCTTCAATTTTATTAATCTCATTTGAGTTTCAGAATTTCTAATATGATATTAAATTGAAGGTTTTTTAATATGATCTTTTTCAACTTTTTTAGTTGCATGTCCAATTTATTGATCTCCTCTTTCTCTATTCTATTCATGTAGCTATTTAGAGATATAAAATTTCCCCTAAGAAATGTTTTGGCTGTGTCCAATAAGTTTTGGTATATATACTCATTATTGTAATTATTTTGGATGAAATTATGGAATGTTTCTGTGATTCATTGTTTTCCTCACTCATTCTTTATAATTAGCTTATATAATTTCCAATTAGATTTTAGTGTTTATTTCCCTAGGCCTTTTTTAAAATATAATTTTTATTGTATTGTGGTCTGAAAAAGAAGCATTTACTGCCTTTCTGCATTTGACTATAAAGTTTTTAGGCCCTAATATATGGTCAATTTTTGTGTAGTTTCCATATACTGCTGAGAAAAATATATATTTCCTTTCTGTCTCTATTCATCGTTTTCCAGATGTTTATCATATCTAGATTTTCTACAATCCTATTAACCTCCCTAATTTGTTGTTTATTTTGTGATGAGATTTGTCTGATTGTGAGAGAGGAAAGTCGATGTCTCCCAGTAATGTAGTTTCGCTGTCTTTTTTTCCTGTATCTGTCTTAATAACTTCTCTATAAATTTGTATGCTATATCATTTTATGCATATACATTTAATATCATACTACTTCTATTTATAGTATCCTTTATCAAGACATACTTTCTTTCCTCATGTCTTTTAATTAGATCTATTTTAACTTTTGTTACTAATGAAGAATCTGAGAATGAAATTCACCCACAGAGTTAACAAGAAATATAGGATTTAAACTCAGGTCCTTGGACTACAACCAGTGCTCAAATATGGATAAACTAAAATATGGATGACTTCTAATACTTTCTCCCCTCAAATACTAAATAAGATATTTTAATACTTTAGACATCTTTTGTTTTTTAATGATTTTTAAAATTTTATCATTTGACAAATTTTATTCCAATCTTTTATTGATGGTTCTTTCTCTCTCCCTCTCTCTCTTTTTTGTGGAGGAGGAGGAAGAGTAGCTTAATAAGTCAGATAATTACTCTAGGGAGTCTTCTAAAATTCAGCTACATTTCCTACCACACAATATCCATGGTTTGCATGAGAAATTTCTTTTGCAAAACAAATAAACCAAAAAACCTATAGCTTTTATTGTTATATGTGCCTGTGTGTTCTTGTGAATTTGTTTGTTTGTAATTTACATATTTATTAATATGCTACCTTGATTATTACATATATATATATATTCATATATATGTATTCCATTTTTAAAATCTAGATTTTAATTGTCAAGAGGACAGGCAATGTATCTGATACACTATCTCTACTGCGTCTCTACAATGCTTTGCTTATAGCTATATGCATCTAGCATATAGATTCATAGAATATAAAGCTTGAAGATAAAGTATAACCCTTTTATTTTGCAAAGAAGATAATTAACTTGTCTATAGTCACATAATCAGTAAATATTTATGGGGAAATCCAAACTCCCTTGTATAACATTGTCTTTATAAATGCTTTTTCATTTAGCTGATTTCCTCCTTTTGCTATGCTTACTACTTGTAAGTACCTTAAGGTCAACCACTACTTACTTCTCCAATCATGGTGTGCAAATTTAAGTAGTTTACTAATAAGTATACTAGAATGGGACAAGCAGATAGATGGAATAAATGGGACAATTTCTTCATTAATTTGGCTGATAGATAGATAGATAGATAGATAGATAGATAATATTTAACTCATCTGTACTAGGTCTGGAGAACTCCTCTAAAGTGGTGTTAATATCTCCTTGTGTGGATATTCATATGATTACTAGTTTGATAAACAATACATTAAAAGCCTATCCAATGTAAGAACTTTACTCATTTTCAACATAATTGAAAATCATTGTGAGGGAAAGAATGGAAAAAGTTTAGGCACCTGAGATTTTGGATAAAGTCTATACTGCAGTATGTTTGTCTTAGGATAGCAGGCCATACTGCTCCTGCTGTTCTATCAGATGCTATGACATAAGGCAGCACAGTTATAATCCTTCAATTTTTGAGCAAACATTTTCCCCCCATGGGAGAAATTTAAAAGGGCCCCTGTTCCTGTTCTGAGGTTTTAGAGTCTAGATGACATGAGCCAAATCCTTCCTCTATCCTCCAACCCCTGGAAATGTTGATGCTTACAGATCTGAAAGGAATTTTTAATTAAAATTTTGAAGCAGCTTATCTCATTTCATACCTTTTAGTTACACAGAAAATAGTCTGAGTAATATATTGAAGCTTAAATTAGTTGGTCTTTTGGACAAACCAAAAGTTAACAAAATACCCCTAAAGAATCAATCTCTTTAATGAAATGCAGCTCAGATGTGCTATGACCAACAATGCTGTACTAGGTTAACAGAAGAAACTAAATCATTTCATAAAGAAATGATTAGAAAAGAAACCAATTCTTTTTAGAGCTATTTGACAGATTAGTGGTAATTTTCAGAAATGCTTTTAGAAAAATATTATGAAAGTTAGAACAAGAGTAATAAATTCACCATTCTAAAGTTATTTAGTTCTCAATTAGAGGTGCCTATGGCACTTAAAACCTTCATTTCGTATCTGTACATAAAATTTATTCAAACATAGCACAACTGTTATTCAGGTCACTTCAGTAAGAATTTATTAAGTGTTTATATTATGCTAATCACTGTGCTATGCTTTGTGGTACTAAAGGCAAAACTGAAAGAATTCTTATTCTTCAAGGAGCATCTATTATATGGGACTACAGTCTAATTCTGGTGAAATCAGATTATTTTTTAGAAGGAAACTTTATGAGTGTTGGAGAATTACAACATATTTTAGGACCTTA
The DNA here is from genome assembly GCF_048593235.1 of Sminthopsis crassicaudata. Classification (NCBI taxonomy): domain Eukaryota; kingdom Metazoa; phylum Chordata; class Mammalia; order Dasyuromorphia; family Dasyuridae; genus Sminthopsis; species Sminthopsis crassicaudata. The sequence goes on along the minus strand of NC_133618.1, from coordinate 415,482,114 downwards.
ATGTTTGTAATTCTCCAACACTCATAAATAAGGTCCTAAAATTTGACCAAAGTATTGTCTTTTCCTTAGAAATTTATTATATAGGTAGATTAAACTTATTGCCAATTTGATGCACTTTTTGTTATAACTATAGGTCTTTATGCATCTTAATTTTGTTATATGCATCATATATTATATAATTATATTACATAATGTTTTTCATATATTACATTATTACATATTTATATTTCTTATATTACATAAAGAAATAACATGGGTATATTAATGAGAAGAGAACATGGGGAATACTAGCATCTATTATCAAATTTATTTTTAGTTTTAGTAAATGTGTATTACTGAATTAAATTAGCAAAAAAGAAAAGACCCAAGATGAAGATAAGCTTGATTGGGGAGCAGCCAAACATTGCTGACAGGGCTTCCCAACTGTTATCGTAACTACTAAAGATACACATTTTAAAATACTCTTATATTAAAAAAAAACATGACAGAAATAAGTTATATAATGTTACCCCTTCTTACCTTCAAGTCCCCAGCCAAGGACATTTCAAAGTCAACTAATGATTATCCTGATAATTTTATCATCAGAAGACCATACATTTAAAATCCCTGGAAGAAGTATTAATTTATTTCAAAAAAATGGAAAAGGACTAATACAATTTCATAGACTAAGGTGGACTTCTGAATAGTAACCACAAGAGACTGTTTTAATATTTCTTTCTTACAGAGTAGAAGGAACATACTAAGTGCCATGTGCTCTGTTTCAAATTATCTCAAATTGTGCAAAATATAACTATATTATAGTTCAAAAGAACAAATTCTGATAGGAATTATTATCTTACAAATACAGCTACAGCTATATAAAAACAAGCACAAATTGAGTAAAAGACCAGTGAGACACAGCCATATTCATAGTCATTGTCATCTTATTCTGTTTATTATACAAAGAAAACAGGTTTACACCAAGTGTTTTTTTTATTATGATTGATTGTTTTTACTTTTTTTTCATTATAGTCAACTAGACTCATCTTCACCTACGTTTTCTTTTTTGTTGCCAATTTCTTACACTAATATACTTTCACACCCCCAAAAAATTCCATTAGTATTCTTTTTGTACTCTTCTCTTTTTCTCTAGCTAAGACATTTCTTTATGTAATATCTCTACAATTTATAATTATATAATAGCATCCAATAAACAAGATATTGAAAAATGTCTTAAAATTTAAATTAACACAATGTGAATATATATAATAATGCACATGACATTATGATCCCCAATTCCCCTACCTGTCTACCAAGGAAGGAAAATGAGTTAGCGAGTTTAGATACAAATATAGATGTATATACACTGATATGTATATATGTATGTATATATATACATATATATGTATATGTAAAATATTCATTTATTCATTCTTGCATTCATGCATTTGTTATTTCATTTATTCATCTATTTTTCACTATCTCTCTATTATCTATCTTATTTATTTGCTACATTTGAGCATGAAATAGGATCTCCCTATTTCATCCAGTTTAGAAGCGTAGCAGTCATTTGGAGGTTTTATATCAATACTAAGTAATACAAAAATTTCATCTATTATCAATTGCCCATATGTGGTTATTCACCACTCTTTAGGCAGAGTGTGGATTTCTGCTCCCAAGGGCTTACTCTATAAGTATCAGACTTAGGCAAATTTCCAACTGACTAACTCTAGCTTAGAATTCCTAAACTTAGCTGATCTACCAGACTAAACCTCCTATGGTAGGAAGTATTATAAAAATGCATTGCTATACCTGCTAGAACTTAATAATAGCTTACATTTATATTGCATTTACTATACACTACTTATTATGCTATAATACATAATTTTATATCATTACATTATATTTATATTTTATATTATATATATATATATATACACTATTTATAATTATTATCTCATTTGATATTCACAATAGTACTATATCAGGTCCCTATTTTACATATGAGGAAGCTGAAGCAAACAGTGATTGAATGATCTATCCAGAGTCACAAAACTATTTAGTGTCTGAGGCTGGATATAAATTTAAATATTCCTGACTAAACCCTTTATTTTGTTCACTGCACCACCTAGCTGCCTCAAACAAATATTCATGTATTATAAAATAAAATAAAATTATAGAAAATGTAAGCAGAATTTATTTTATGGCAGGAATACAGCAATTTCACAAAAATAACATTTCATATTACCTTCCTAGAATTATGATGCCAAGAGATTATTGGCTTTTATAAAGAGAAAGTCTTTCCATCAGGAACACAAAGAAAATCACAGATGAATTATCTCATGATAAAGCTATAAAAGATTCATAACTTCTGGGATTTTAATTGGTTATGATGGATCCCATTAGAGTATTTGCCAATAGGGGAGAATCTTAATGATTTTTGTGCCATCCAATTTAAACATTGTTCATACTTATTGAACTTAATTACTAATAAATACATGAAAGGGGATTTTATAAAAGAAAAATTAAACAAACAAAAACCTCTGGTAATAATAAAGTTCAAACCTTCAGATCAAACTCCTAGCTATTATATTTATTAATTTCCCAGGAAAGAAGGGATGTGTTAATATTTTTAAACAAAAGACATATTAGTTGACTTTTTCTTTTTCCCTTCTTGGCTTGAGCTGCTTTTCTTTGACAACATCTTATGTTCTCATTTTCTTTCACAACTTTTTTTTAAGTGTATTTCAAATAATTCATGCATCAACAAACTTTTCCTTTGCTTTGTTTAAATGTAATTCACTGTTCAATCACTTGAAACCATTGGATAATATTGGTAAAGGCTAAATTTATGGGAAAGTAGCTAAACACACATCCATGAATGAATACTTCATTGTTGAATGGAATGTTCATATTAACAGAATCCAGAAACATTTTTAGGATTTGAGTTATTCAGTAAGCTAATTTAGTTTTTCTGAAGTTTTTCCACTTTTGGACTTTTTAATGTCACAAATAATTAAATAAAATATACATAAGTCAATATGTATGATTGTATTTATGGCTTTCACAGAGATCATGGGAGCCAAAAGGAAGTATTTGAATTGAACAGCTTTATTCAAATGTAAATAGCTTGGAATGGATCATATTTTGAATCAGATATCACTATAATCTTCTAGTTTTCAAATTCAAACTATACAATTAAAGGATTTCATCTTCTTTTATTCTTTTTTGATTGTGTGAAAGGTCTGGAGATCAATTATCTTTTCAAAGTAGAAAGTTATGTAATTATAGAGAGCAGTTAATGAATTTATTATGGTAACATAAGATATTGCTGTTAAAAACAACTGAGCAACAAACATATGTACTCTATTTCTCATGTAATAAAATATAGATTTTGTTTTATTCACAAGGAATGTGAAGTAAATCATAATTAAAACTCATAATTGAAAATTACTTTGTGTCTATAGTTTGAAATAAGTTATGGAGGAGGGAGTATAATATAGCAGAAACAGTTGCAGGCTTAAGAGTTAAGACATTTGTGCCTCAGCTTCCACAACTTCAAGATTCTTTTTCATTAATAATCTATAACATTTTAATTGATGTTAAATTAGTATTTTAATATATCTTAATATATCAGATAACAATCGTCAAAATCAGCCTTTTCCATTCCTTATGCATGGAAGTCTTGCTGAGTGAATGCATATCTTATTTATTTAAATTAAGATAAATATTATTTGGCAAATATAGTACAATTAAAAAACATTACAGCATAAATAGATATTACTCTCATTCCAGTTACTATACATTCATATCCACTTTTTTCTTTTTCTCCTATTTTATTCACCTTTTCTGGCTTGTCTCTTTTCTTTCCTACATCTTATGTTATCAGAGTCATGACTTATTTTTCTGGCCACAACGAGGAAGGAGCTTTTCTGATGTTATTCAAAAGCAAATTCAAAATCCCTGAACTATTAAATAAAAGTTATTACTGATGATGGAAATGCATGAAAAAAATTTGCATACCACTTCACAGAGTTCTTTATGTGCTTATGTCTTAAGTGATAGATCAATCTACTAAATTAATATTAGTTTATTTGTATTTTATAGACCCTCCAAAAAAAAAGCTTTACCAAATTTTTCATATTTGCTTTATGTAAATCTGGCCTATGAGAAGTAGGTCGGAGACTGGAAAATAAAAAAGTTAGTCTTCTTATTAAGAAGATTTGGGTTTAAGCCTCATCTCCTACACATATTGATTGTGTTTAATTTTAGCTAGTTTTTAACTTCTTAGGCCAATACCTATTCTTGTCCATATACACGTATGAATATTTATAAATATTTTATGTGTTGCTATATCTTTTTTTCAATAAGATAAGTGACCTACTGTTGAGCAGTGATCTCAGTGACCTGATAATTTAGACAATGATTTTAATTTGATTTCACTGAGAAAAAAGTCATTGCTTTAGTCAAATGATTTTGTTCACCTGGTTTGAAAGATAAGTTGCTCATCTAATGCTTAACATAAACTGAGAGTGAAAGCAATTAGTATGGTGGATGCTTCTTTAAGGGGAAAGTGTTGTGTTTTTCATCTTTACAGCAGATGCAGGAACATAAGGCCGTCAGTGGGTATCATGCTAAATTGTCACTAAATTACACAAAATCAACATGCTTTAACAAAATAGCTAGTGTTTTCAAACTTGTTGTCAGATTAGGGCTTTTGCCAATCTTCCTTACAGAAAGATGTCCATTTATTGTGGCTTGAATTGACATATGGAGGTGATCAGGGAGAAATTTCAGGACCATTTGGGAAATCTAATGTTTCAATGAACAAATGCACATGTTAAGACTTTAGCATTTGTTTATTTTCTCTCTTCTCCCCAGCTAAGTAGTTTCCTTTTTATTGTTCTTGTAACATTATTGGCCTGATCTATAACTTTCTTACCTCACTATTTCAATGATAAAATAGAAATAATTTTTAAAAGGATTATTATAAAAAAACAACATGAATAATGTTGATAAGCCATATAGCATAATGGAAAGAAAGCTGGTTTTGAAAAGAAGTATTCAAATTCTTCATTTGACATGCATTAGCTCTTTGACGCTGGGAAAATAACTTACCCTTTCAATGCTTGAAGTAGTTTTCTAGATATGTATATCTAAATATGATCAGAAGCTACAGAGAAACATTAGTAGAAAGACTGTTATCTTCTGCATCTTCCTACTCCAGTGAAGTCACAAGGTCAATCACTAAGCCTATGAAGATTGTTTTCATTAAATTATGGAAAATTTGAAAATAAATCAAAACATTTTGATCAGTAAAGTTTTTGTTTTGTTTTGTTTTTAAAGAAAATAGATTAAGACATCAATTATCCTATTTTCTTTATCTAGAAATTTTCTTTATCTATTATCTAGAGTCACTTTCACATTGTCATTGTCCTTCAGTTGTTTGGTCATATCTGATTCTTTGTGACCTGTGTACTGTAGCACTCTAATATTGACCATAAAGTTTTCTTGGCAAAGATACTGGAGTTTGCTATTTCCTTTCCTAGTGAATTAAGGCCCACTATAATTAAAAGACTTCCCCACCTGGGTTTCACATGGGTTGGAAAGATCCGAGACTGAATTTAAACTCAGTTCTTCCCTATCCTAAGTTTGATATTCTATCCACTGAGCCAACTATTTTTTTCATATATGCAGTTCCAATTTAGATACCTTGTATGAAATTGTTGCCTACCTACCCTAATTGGAAAGACAAGCTAAAAATGAATGCAGACATTATTATCCCCAAGTTACTTATCAGGGAGCCAAATCTCCAAAAAGTTAAATAACAAAATTTGTGTCAAAGGTAGGCTTTTATTCCAAATCTTCCTGACCATAGATATTATACTATGCCATATTCACTCTCTCAAAACTATTTTTTCATAATCAGATTTAGTAAGTTACAGGGATATTCAATAATTTAAACTATCTTTGATATAAACACTCCACTTCCACTTGTCAGTGTTTCCCTATCAAATCCATTTTTACCGAAACAATTTTCTTTCATAATCACTTTCTATTATCTCTGCCTCTCAGAAATTTCAGGGTTTTCTTTTTGTTTTCTTTTTGTCTGTCTGTCTGTTATAGCACCTAGTAAATGAAGTCTCAACTCCTTAGTGGTTTGATGGCCTTCCACTATTTGGGCTGATTTACTTTTTCTGGTTAACACTCAGGCTTCCACATGTTACTTTATTCCATTCAAATTTGTCCATTCAGGAATATTTAAATATACTTTGTATTCTCCCATCACAGCACACAGATCATTCTGTTCCTGGAATATCTTTTCCTTACAATTTTCTCCAAAAGTACAAGTCCACTTCAATCTATAGCTAAAATTCAACTTGCTCTAATAAATTTTCTCTGATCTCATAAGCAGAACTGATAGCTCATACCTCTAAATTGATGGTAATTTTATCATGATCTAATAATAACTATCCAATATTTCATTATACTGTAGTTACTGGCATATTTAGATGTATGAGCATATACATAGACATACGTATTATAAGTATGTATATATAAATTTTATAGGTGTACACATTGCATACAAAGATATATGCACATACATACGTACACACACATGTAGTTAACTGGCCTAATACATTGTGAACTTTTGGGGGGAAAAACATTATTTTTACTTCATATCCCCTCACAAGACTTTCTAGCACAATGTTTCATTTATGCCATATATACAATAGTTGATGTGATTAGATAAAATATAGAGGGTGCCTCTTTCTAGAACTTTTAATACCTTTACATACATGAAAAACGTATTTATTTAAGAGTAAAATAATACTATTTTACATCAAATATCTTGTTTTAAGTTGCAGAAAACTATTCTTTTGTATTGTTCTTTGACTCAGTGGGGAAACTAAAACAAATTAGTAAAATTGACAGTGAGGCAATTTTAATATAAAAAATAACTTTCTCACAATTAAAGAGAAAATACAGTAGAATTACCTGCCTCACTAGGTAATGATTTCCCTATCATGAAAAGTTTAAGATTTATTTTAAAAGATCTTTCACATGGAAGAAAAAGTAGGTTTGTTCTATTTAGCTTCAAAAGACAGAACTATAAAAGAGATAGAAGGTGCAAGGAAGTAGATTCAAATTTGTCGTAATCAATAACTTCCTATTAGACATCCAAAAATTAAAAGGGCTGCCTTAGGAAAACGTAGGAAGCTCCTCATTTGAGTTTTTGGCAAGGCCAAATGACCACTTACAATGTATTTTTTTTTAATTTTCCCCTAAATTGGGTGTAAGTAAATGGTCATTAAGGTTCCTTCTAGCTCTCTCATTCTGTAAAGAATCTGGATAAGCATTTGTCAGATATGCTTTGAAAAATATTAATGAATAATGAAGAGTTAGATTATATTAATTCAAAAGTCTTCTCCAATTAAGGTTATATGAACTAAAAGGACTTTATTTTCATAAAGCAACATTTATTTTTTTTTTATTTTTTATTATATATATATATATATATATATATATATATTTTATAATATTATCCCTTGTATTCATTTTTCCAATTTACCCCCCCTCCCTCTATTCCCTCCCCCCGACGACAGGCAATACCATACATTTTACATGTGTTACAATATAGTCTAGGTACAATACATGTGTGCGAATATCACTTTCTTGTTGCACAATAAACATTAGATTCCGAAGGTACATGCAACCTGGGCAGACAGATATTAGTGCTAACAATTTTCATTCCCCTCCTAGTGTTTCTTCTCTGGGTGCAGCTACCTCTGTCCATCATTGATCAACTGGAAGTGAGTTGGATCTTCTTTACGTTGAAGATTTCCACCTCTATCAGAATACATCCTCATACAGTATTGTTGTTGAAGTGTACAGTGATCTTCTGGTTCTGCTCATTTCACTCAGCATCAGTTGATTTAAGTCTCTCCAGGCCTCTCTATATTCCTCCTGCTGGTCATTTCTTACCGAGCAATAATATTCCATAACCTTCATATACCACAATTTACCCAACCATTCTCCAACTGATGGACATCCATTCATCCTCCAGTTTCTAGCTACAACAAAAAGAGCTGCCACAAACATTTTGGCACATATATGTCTCTTTCCGCTCTTTAGTATTTCTTTGGGATATAATCCCAGTAGTAGCGCTGCTGGGTCAAAGGGTATGCACAGTTTGATAACTTTTTGGGCATAATTCCAGATTGCTCTCCAGAATGGCTGGATTCTTTCACAACTCCACCAGCAATGTATTAGTGTCCCAGTTTCCCCACATCCCCTCCAACATTTGTCATTATTTGTTCCTGTCATCTTAGCCAATCTGACAGGTGTGTAGTGGTATCTCAGAGTGGTCTTAATTTGCATTTCTCTGATCAGTAGTGATTTGGAACACTCTTTCATGTGAGTGGATATAGTTTCAATTTCTTCCTCTGAGAATTGTCTGTTCATATCCTTTGACCATTTATCAATTGGAGAATGGTTCGGTTTCTTATAAATTTGGGTCAGTTCTCTATATATTTTGGAAATGAGACCTTTGTCAGAACCTTTGTTTTTAAAAATATTTTCCCAATTTGTTATTTCCCTTCTAATCTTGTTTGCATTAGTATTATTTGTACAGAAACTTTTTAGTTTGATGTAATCAAAATCTTCTATTTTGTGATCAATAATGATCTCTAGTTCTCCTCTGGTCATAAATTCCTTCCTCCTCCACAAGTCTGAGAGGTAGATTATCCTCTGTTCCTCCAATCTATTTATTATCTCCCTCTTTATGCCTAAATCATGGACCCATTTTGATCTTATCTTGGTATATGGTGTTAAGTGTGGATCCATATCTAATTTCTGCCATACTAATTTCCAGTTTTCCCAACAGTTTTTTCCGAATAATGAATTTTTATCCCTAATGTTGGAATCTTTGGGTTTGTCAAAGATTAGATTGCTATAGATGTACCCTTTTTTGTCCTTTGTATCTAATCTGTTCCACTGATCTACCGGTCTATTTTGTAGCCAATACCAAATGGTTTTGGTGACTGCTGCTATATAATATAGCTTTAGATCAGGTACACTTAGACCACCTTCCTCTGAGTTTTTTTTCATTAGTTCCCTTGCAATTCTTGACCTTTTATTCTTCCATATGAATTTTGTTGTTATTTTTTCTAGGTCATTAAAATAGTTTCTTGGGAGTCTGATTGGTATAGCACTAAATAAATAGATTAGTTTGGGGAGTATTGTCATCTTTATTATATTCGCTCGGCCTATCCAAGAGCACTGAATGTCTTTCCAATTATTTAAATCTGATTTTATTTTTGTGGCAAGTGTTTTGTAATTTTTCTCATATAATTCCTGACTTTTCTTTGGTAGATGGATTCCCAAATATTTTATACTCTCAACATTTGTTTGGAATGGAATTTCTCTTTGTATCTCTTGCTGTTGCATTTTGTTAGTGATATATAAAAATGCCGAGGATTTATGTGGATTTATTTTGTATCCTGCCACTTTGCTGAAATTTTGAATTATTTCTAGTAGCTTTTTAGCAGAGTCTTTGGGGTTCTCTAAGTATACCATCATGTCATCTGCAAAAAGTGATAGTTTGATTTCCTCATTTCCTATTCTAATTCCTTGAATCTCTTTCTCGGCTCTTATTGCCGAGGCTAGCGTTTCTAGTACTATATTGAATAGTAATGGTGATAGTGGGCAACCTTGTTTCACTCCTGATCTTACAGGGAAAGGTTGCAGTTTATTTCTATTGCATATTATGCTTACTGACGGTCTTAAATATATACTCCTGATTATTCTAAGGAATAATCCATTTATTCCTATACTCTCAAGAGTTTTTAGTAGGAATGGATGTTGGATTTTGTCAAATGCTTTTTCTGCATCTATTGAGATGATCATATGGTTCTTATTAATTTGATTATTAATATGGTCAATTATATTAATAGTTTTCCTAATATTAAACCAGCCCTGCATTCCTGGAATAAATCCTACTTGATCATAGTGTATTATCTTGGAGATGATTTTCTGAAGTCTTTTTGCTAATATCTTATTTAAGATTTTAGCATCAATATTCATTAAGGAGATTGGTCTATAATTTTCTTTCTCAGTTTTCGATCTACCAGGTTTAGGTATCAGTACCATGTCTGTGTCATAAAAGGAGTTTGGTAGGACTCCTTCATCCCCTATTTTTTCAAATAATTTATATAACATTGGGGCTAATTGTTCTTTAAATGTTTGGTAGAATTCACATGTGAATCCATCTGGTCCTGGGGATTTTTTCCTGGGGAGTTGATTAATAGCTTGTTCTATTTCTTTTTCTGAAATGGGACTATTTAAGCAATTTATCTCCTCCTCTGTTAATCTAGGGAGCCTATATTTTTGGAGAAAGTCATCCATTTCACTTAAGTTATCAAATTTATTGGCATAAAGTTGGGCAAAGTAACTCCTTATTATTTCTCTAATTTCCTCTTCATTGGTGGAAAGATCCCCCTTTTCATTTGTAAGACTATCAATTTGATTTTCCTCTTTCTTTTTTTTGATCAAATTTACCAAAGGTTTATCTATTTTATTGGCTTTTTCATAAAACCAACTCTTGGTTTTATTTATTAATTCAATAGTTTTTTTACTTTCAATTTTATTGATTTCTCCTTTTAATTTTTGTATTTCGAGTTTAATTTTTGGTTGGGGGTTTATAATTTGGTCTTTTTCTAGCCTTTTAAGTTGTAAGCCCAATTTCGTTAATCTTCTCTTTCTCAATTTTCTTCAAATAAGCCTCTAAAGATATAAAATTTCCCCTTATTACTGCTTTAGCTGCATCCCAAAGATTTTGATATGATGTCTCATCATTATCATTATCTTGGGTGAAATTGTTAATTGTTTCTATAATTTGCTCTTTCACCCAGTCATTCTTTAAGATGAGATTATTCAGTTTCCAATTACTTTTTGGTCTATTTACCCCTAACTTTTTACTGAATGTAGCTTTTATTGCATTGTGATCTGAGAAGAAGGCATTTATTATTTCTGCCTTCCTACATTTAATTTTGAGATCTTTATGTCCTAATATATGGTCAATTTTTGTATAGGATCCATGAACTGCTGAGAAGAAAGTATATTCCTTCCTATTGCCATTCAGTTTTCTCCAAAGGTCTATCATACCTAGTTTTTCTAATGTTCTATTTACTTTTTTAATTTCTTTCTTGTTTGTTTTGTGGTTTGATTTGTCTAAATCTGAGAGTGCAAGGTTGAGATCTCCCACTATTATAGTTTTACTGTCTATTTCTTCTTGCAGTTCTCTTAACTTTTCCTTTAGAAAGTTAGATGCTATACCACTTGGTGCATATATGTTTAGTATTGATATGGCTTCATTATTTATGCTACCTTTCAGCAGGATATAGTTTCCTTCCTTATCTTTTTTAACGAGATCTACTTCTGCTTTTGCTTGATCTGAGATAAGGATAGCTACCCCTGCTTTTTTGGCTTTACCTGAAGCATAATAAGCTCTGTTCCAACCTTTTACCTTTACTCTGTATGTATCTCCCTGCTTTAAGTGTGTTTCCTGTAGACAACATATTGTAGGGTTCTGCTTTTTGATCCAATCTGCTATCCGTCTCCGTTTGATGGGATCGTTCATCCCATTTACATTTACAGTTAAAATTACTAATTCTGTATTTCCTGCCATCGTATTATCCCCAGATTATACTTTTTTCCCTTGACCCCCCTGATCCCCCTCCCCGATATTTAATTTACAGACCCCCCTTGTGACGCGCAACCCTCCCTCTTTTTTTTTTTTTTTTTTTTTTAGGATCCCTCCCCCCTCCCTCCAAGTCCCTTCACTTATTCTCCTTTTCCTTTCCCCTTTTCCTCTCCCCCCTTTTAATGAGGTGAGAGAAAATTCTCTGAAAAACAAATATGTTAATTATTTACTCTTTGAGCCTCTTCTGATGAGAGTAAGATTCACACAATGATTCTCCCCCTCACTAAGTTCCCTCAGATATGGTGTATTTTCTATGTCTCTTCCTGGGATGTAGTTTCCCTCTTTTTATCACTCCTTCCCCTTTTTCTGAACCGACCTCCTTCCCTTTACCACACCCCCCTTTTTTTCTTTTATATCAGTAAAATCAAATTATCCTTGAGTATTTTTTATATACCCACAACAAAGTTACAGTTCTCAAGGGTTCTGTGTACCTTTTTCTGTTTCTCTTCAGTCTTGTGGATGTAGATCAAATTTTTTGTTTAAGTCTGGTTTTTTTCTTAGAAACATATAGAATTCCTCTGTTTCATTGAATGACCATCTTCTTCCATGGAAAAAGATGCTAAACTTAGCTGGGTAGTTCATTCTTGGTTGCAGTCCTTGATCTTTTGCCTTTCGGAATATCAGGTTCCAGGCCCTTCTATCTTTTAATGTGGAGGCAGCCAGATCTTGGGTGACCCTTATTGTGGCACCTTGGTATTTAAATTGTTTTTTTCTAGCTGCTTGCAGGATTTTCTCCTTTGTGTGGTAATTCTGCAGCTTAGCCACAATATTCCGTGGTGTTCTTTTTTTAGGGTCTATTTCAGAAGGAGTTCGATGAATTCTTTCCACATCTACTTTCCCTTCTGTTTCTATTATCTCTGGACAGTTCTCTTTGATAATTTCCTGTAAAATAGAATCTAGGCTCTTTTTTTGGTCATAGTTTTCTGGAAGTCCAATAATCCGCAGATTATCTCTCCTAGATCTATTTTCCAGGTCTATAGATTTTCCCAGTAAGTATTTGACGTTGTTTTCCAGCTTCTCATTTTTTTTGTTTTGTTTGACTGATTCTTGGGTTCTCTGTGAATCATTCATTTCTATTTGTTCCATCCTGACTTTTAAGGAGTTATTTTCTTCTTTCACAGTTTTTAGTTCTTTTTGTAAATGCCCAATTTCGTTTTTAAATGAATTATTTTGCTCTATTGAGTTTTTTTCCATTTCCCTAATTTTTTTTTTTTTGAGAATTATTTTCTTTTTCCAATTCAGAAATTCTATTTTCTTGAGACTTTTTTATCTTTTCCAATTCAGAAATCCTACTTTCCTGTGTTTTTTTAACCTTTTCTAATTCACTAATTTTGTTTCCCTGCATCTCCTGTGAATTCTTTATTTTTTCCAACTCCAATTTCAGGACATTATTATTCTCTATCATAACTTCCCTTTCTTTTCCCCATTTTTCTTCGATCTCCCTCAATTTCTTAAGAGCTTCTTCTAGGAGAGAGTTATGTGATGGGGGGCAGGAATCGTTCCCCTTTAGGTTGTTATCTGATTCTCTGCTGTCAACTTCCTCGGGGTTGGATACCCGCTCTTTCTCTGAATAGAAGGAATCTATGGTTTTTCTAGCTTTTTTGTTCATACTTAAAAAAAATCTTTTGGGGTCTGTCTCTGGGGTAGGAAATTATTTACTTCTTTACCAGCTTCCTCCCAGACGGGATGGATGCAGGGGCTCCTGAGCCTGAGCTAAGAGAGAGCTCTGGGAGAGAGTTCCCCACCCTCTCCCTGGGAGTGCCTCAGAGGTGATTAGCACTACTGTGCTTCGAGGGCGTAGAATAGTGAAGACTGCAGGAAGCCCAGGCTATGTGTCCGGGTGGGGAGTGGATGTCTGCAGCAGGTGACGTGAGAAGCCCCTGCGCTCAAACTGGAAGTGTCTGCCAGAAACCGCGGTCCCTAGTTCAAAGGTTCCGCTTCTCTGGGACTTCCTGGAGCTGAGTTCCACTCCCTCCAGCTAAGCTAGGCCGTGTGTGTTGCCTTGGGCCGTATCCACCCACTTGTCAGTCTCTTAACTATTCTCAGGAGGTAGCTGAGGCCACACCCCCTGGTGCCGATTCTCTGCTGAGTCACCCCCCGGGTCGGGGAAAATCTAATTTGAGTTTTAAAATATTTTGGCTTTCTCTTCTGAACTGCTAAATAATTAGCAGAGAAAAGCTAACAGCCTGTGCCAGATTCCTTTACCTCAGTGGCTTCTCTGATCCCAGAGCCCTTCCCAGCGCAATGGGCGCAGTGTGCCCCTACCCCACCGTCTGTGCTGGTCTTTCTTATTCCTCCCCTGAGAACTGACCTTTCCTGTTGAAACTCCAGATTCTCTTCAACTGGTAAGTCGTGCTTCCAGTCCTTGTGGTATCTATCAGTCCTGAGCTAATTTTGAGACTTAATTTATCTAATTGGTTGTGAGGGAGTGAGGACGTTCACTGAGTCGTGTGTTTCCTCTCCGCCATCTTGGCTCCGCCCCCTAGCAACATTTATTTTTACTGAATATTTGGATTTTTCTTCTTTTTTTCTGTTCATCGTCATTTCTTTCTTTACTCTCTTCCTTCTTTCCCCTTTATTAAACATTTTTCCTACTCTCATTCACTTAATTTTCCTCCAACAAACATGTATTTTCATTGTACAGTTTTATTTTGAATACAAGGTTATCCCTACATAATTGAAAAAAAAAAGAAACCCATTGCTTTAATGAAACACTATCTTCTTATATCCATTTCAGTGATTGTTAAGAACCCTTCAAATATACCAAGAGTTGTCTAATTTTCCTCATGTCCACTAGTTGGATTGCATTTAACAAATCACTTTTCTCTGACAAGGTTTTATGTCCCCTGTGTGTTTAACTAACTGATATTTTCTCTCAGTTGGCAGCTAACTTCAAATAACAGATGTGTTTGTTTTGGGGGGAATAACTACCATAAGGAAGACCATAATTTTATTTACCACTGTTTGTGATTTTCCCAAGTTTCGGCAAATAGGGACCTGAGGACAACTGAAACACAAAGACAACTTTAATTATATATTACTGGTGTGGTAAGCAAGTAGTGAAACTTGCAAGAGCCTTCTAACTATCTACTCATATACTATGAGACTGGCAAGGTCCCTAAAATGTTATTTTCTAGATCATTTATAATATTTAAGGACATATGTATGATTTATGTATAAGCATTTATTAATATAATAAAACAAAATGAATTGCTCAAATCCATACACTTTTCCTTTGTATAAATATCTTGCCCAAATGCTTATGATGCAATTGAAAATAAAATGTGGTTTTGCACATTTGGTTTTTTAAAGAAGTACCTAAGGACTTGCTGCATAATGAAAAAGGATAGTTAAGATGCCGGGGAGAGAGCCCAGGATCTCAAGTGAGATCTGAATTTTATTCCAGATTTAGCTCTTTTCTTGACTACCTGTCTTAAGTCATCTAGCATCTCTGTATATTTGTAATCTTATTTTTTCACTATTTTAAAAACTATTATATTATTATTTAATTATATTTTAAAAACACATTGCTTTATGAATTATGTTGGGAGAGAAAAATCAGAGGAAAAGGGAAAAACATGGGAGAAATAAAAAAAAAAAAAAAACAGAAAAAAAGAAGTGAACATAGCATGTGCTGATTTACATTCAGTCTCCTTAGTTCTTTTTCTGGATACAGGTGGCTTTTTCTGTCCAAAGTCTATTGGGTTTGCTATGACTCTTTCAACCATCGAGAACAACCAAGCCTTTCATAATTGATCATTGCATATTCTTGCTGTTATTGTGTACAAAGCATTCCTAGTTTTTTCTTGTTTTATTCAGCATCAGTTCATGTAAATCTTTCCAGACCTATTTATAATCCGCTTGTTCATCATTTTTTTAAAAAGAAAAATATTTCATTATCTTCACATACCACGACTTGTTCGGTCATTTCCCAATTGATAGGCATCCAATCCTTTTCCACAAAAAGAGCTGTTTGCACATGTAAGTCCTTTTCCATTCTTTATGATTTCCTTGAGATACAGACCTAGTAATGGCATTGCTGGGTTAAAGGATATGCACAGTTTTTTAGCCCTTTGGTCATAATTCTAGATTTCTATCTAGAATGGTTGAATCATTTCACAACTCCACCAACAACAATACACCAGTTTTCTCATACTCCCTCCAAGAGTTATCATTTACTTTTCCTGTCATCTTAGCCAATCTAAGAGGTGTGAGGTGGTATCTCAGAGTTGTTTTAATTTGCATTTCTGTAATCAATAGTGATTTGAGCATTTTTTCACATAATTTTAAATAGCTTTAATTTCATCATCTGAAAACTGTCTGTTCATATATTTTAACCATTTATCAATTGGGAATGAATTGTATTCTTATATATTTGACACAATTTTTTATTTACTTTAGAAATAACACCTTTATAAGAAACAGTGGCTGTAAAGATTTTTCCTATCTTTGTATTTCCTTTTTAATATTGTTTCTGTTGGTTTTGTTTATGCAAAACCTTTTTAATTTAATGTAATCACAGTTGTCCATTTTGCCTTTCATAATGTTCTCTAGTTCTTTGGTCTTAAATTTCTCTTTTCCAAAGGTCTGATTGGTAAATTATTCCTTGTTCTCCTGAACTATTTTATCCTCCTTTATGCCCAAATCATGTATCCATTTTGACCTTTTTTTGGTATGGGGTGTCAGATGTTCTTATATAGAAAATGAGAATTCTTATATAGAAAATGAGAATAGTTTTTGTACTCACTACTTATAGAATAATTATAAGAAATAAATTAGATGATGGATTTCAAAATTTACATTGACCATAAAACATTATAGAAATATTCATGATGATGACAATGATGATAATGATGTCAGAGATGGTCGTTGCAAATGCAGATGACAGATAAATTACTCTAAGTAAAACCCCATTCCATATCCTTTTTTGAGAGCATTTAGTGGAATTAAATAGATATAGTGCTAGTATTGGCTGCCTAATATGGACTAGTTTAGTTTACAGGCTCATCATCATGTCAACATTCACCCCGTAGTGTTGAAATAGAGTGTCATTATTTCCAATGTTTGGAAAGTTGGTTAAAATGGTTTTCAGCAAGCCATGATCACTTTTCCCCAAATTTTCTTAATTTCATCAGATTCAAATATTTAGAATTTTGACTATAGAGTTGAAATTTCATTATATCACGAATCCATCTATTTTTCTACTTGTAATTGTTATCTGAGGTTTCTGTATAATTCAATACTAATTTTTTTCCAAGATCTCCTCCATTTGGATATGTTCTCCAAAAATGCTGCTTGCAATTGTAAGCAACTATCCCAATAGAATATCCCAATTTCTGTGAATCACATTTTTTAAAAAATGTATTTTAAAACAGATAGGTGGTGTAGTGGATTTAACACTGTGCCTATAATTAGGAAGAGCTGTATTCAAATCTGACCCCAGACACTTATTAGCTGTGTGAACTTGGCCATTTGCTTAAAGTCCAATTATTTCCATTTCCTTAGTAGTATAAATGGGGATAATAGCACTTTTCCACAGATTTATTGTGAGGATCTATTTAGAAAATATTTGTAAAGGGTTCAATATAAGTATATATTATACTCAGAACAACAGTACTTGTAATGTACTGTTACATTTAATAAAATTTTGTTCCCTTCCCTCCATCCTGTTTGCTGCACATTAAACATAATATCAATGGGGCAAATATAGAAGATTGATAAATCCAAATTAACTAATGAATTGAAAATAAATTAATTTTATGTAGCTATAGCATATGTATAATATATGATATATACTTCTCTATTGCATGCAGCTATAATTTGGACTATAACTCTTCCCAAATTATTTTTTTGAAATTTCATTTAATTTTAAATAACAAAAATAAGAACTTATCCAAAAGATGAGACATAGATTATTTTGCTTTTCATAGGAATGAATATGAACTATTATTACTGTCAATTTTGCTTTATTTTTAAAGATAAAATTAAATATACAGAAAAAGTAATATTGTTTATTGAGTATAAAGAATGAAAATTATTAAAACAAAATAAGAAGTATTTTCACATCTAATTTATTTTCGTCTGCAAGAAGTCTCAGAAGAAAATAATAAATAATAAACGAGGTCTAAGAATTGTAGAATTTAATTACTTTTACAGTGTAATATCAGATTATCAAAAGCAAGAGCAGGAGACTTTGGTGACTAACAAGCCTGACATTAACAAAACCTGCAAATTTTTTCTTGTTAGTTTGATGGAATGTGCATAGTAGTGATGGTGAATTTTAATTATTTGAACTTCTGAGGGAATAGCTATGACAATTTCAAAAATTATAACTTCATCTTTAAAAGGTTGGCAGAAGCAATCACTGGAACTGGAATTCTAAACCCAATTCTTACCAACACAAATTAATTTATTGATGAAAAAGAAATAAAAGCTTTTGTAAAAAAAAATTGCAGGTGGGTGTAGATAGTTCCTGGAATATAGAAGTTCACTATATAGGAAAAAGAAACTTGACTGTAATCTAAAATACACTCTAGATTTTGGATATCTGATTTGATAAGCTTTAACAAAATATATAAGAAGCTGTATATTAAAATTATTCAGGGGTAATTGACCAAAATGAAATAAATAACTCCCCAAATGAAGCAAATAAAAGAAAAATCTGAGGAGAAAACAAAAGCAAAATTATCAAATTAGAATATGCCTGAAAATGAACCTTAAAAATAAAACTTATATCAGAAAAAAACATAGTAGATGAAAGTAAAGGGAAGTAATAAATGATGCACAATAAAATACATTCATGATATTATAAGAATAAAGTCTTTAATTCTAATGGTCAGATTTATTTTATGATGGTAAAAAGTGCTATGGAAAATTATATTTTAAACTCTATTGAGGAATATTAAAGGCGCAAAGAAGGGAATGGACTGATAACAAGAATGAAAGAAATATAATAAGAAATGAAGAGTCACAGTTATTAGAATGCTAAATCTGAAGTTAGAAATATTTGATTTAAAATCAAGATTTAGAAATTGTCAAGACTCGTGTTACTTAATCTCCTGCCTCTGTTTCTTCATCTATAAAATAGGAATAATAAAAGCACCTACATGTAATGTTTTTTTGAAGGTAAAATAATAAATCCATAAAATATTGTAAATGCAAGCTATTATAATTGTTGCTGTTGTGACTATTTGCTATTTATTATTATAATTATTCAATTTTGATTTTTATTCTAGTTTATTTACAAAGGAAAATTATGGTAAGAAAATAACAATATAACAACTTGCACTCTTAATATTTGTCAACTAGTCCTAAAGAAATCACATCCCATGGTTCTGAAGAACTTAACAGATGTCACTAATAAATATTCTTTAATGATCCTTGAAATATTAAGGGACTGGGAAAGATGTACTGAAGGACTGAGAATTTTGACCAAATTTTAATTAAAAAAATAATAAATTAGGAGCAGAGTGGAATTTGAAAGCTGCAGATCTGTGAGGTAAACTTTGATTTCTATCAAAAAATTCTAAAAGATATTCTTAAAAGGCTGATGTTTGGGCATATAGAAGATAAAACGTAATCTGTGTGTTTGTGTCTGTGTGTGTGTGTGTGTGTGTGTGTGTGTGTGTGTGTGTGTGTAGTAGTAGTAGTAGTAGTAGTAGTAGTAGTAGTAGTAGTAGTAGTAATAGTGTGCGTTTAACAGTTTTATTCAATTTTATATAAAGTCATGAATAGTATGTATCAAATTAGAATATTACATAAAGTTTGGAATACTCATCTATATGTTGAATATTAGCACTGGATCTGAAAACCAACTTGAAAAAGCAACTCTAATAATGTACTTCAATAGAAATAAATGTAATTTCAGAAGTATTATTTTTAATCATGATTAAAATCCTTGAAAGATGATTGGTTGTCTACTCTTTGGCATAGATTAAATTTTCTATAGATGCAGGTTCAAGTGGATACTCTCTGAAGTTCCTTCAAACATTATAATTCCATGATATGGTGATCCCTATATTTTCAAGAACATAACTATTTTTGTCAATTAATAATTAAAAGTTATTTAATTATGTCTCAACATCCTTTTGATACTTGTTATACTGCACCAATAATTTACGTTCAGAATATCCATTATCACAGTATATGTCATGTTAAATATAGATACCTAAAATAGTTAATGAAGAGATTTTTGTTTTGTTTTACTTTTAGATAATAAAACCTTTGACCCAGCAGTGCTACTACTGGGCTTATATCCCAAGTAAATACTAAAGAAGGGAAAGGGACCTGTATGTGCCAAAATGTTTGTGGCAGCCCTTTTTTTGTAGTGGCTAAAAACTGGAAAATGAATGGATGTCCATCAATTGGAGAATGGTTGGGTAAATTATGGTATATGAATGTTATGGAATATTATTGTTCTGTAAGAAATGACCAACGGGAGGAATACAGAGAGGCTTGGAGAGACTTACATCAACTGATGCTGAGTGAAACGAGCAGAAGTAGGAGATCATTATACACTTCAACAATGATACTGTATGAGGATGTAGTCTGATGGAAGTGGATATCTTCAAATAGAGAAGAGCTAATCCAATTCCAATTGATCAATGATGACAGAATCAGCTACATCCAGAGGGAAATGAGTGTAAACTGTGAGCATTTTTTTTCTTCCCAGATTATTTTTACCTTCCGAATACAATTCTTCCTTTGCAACAACAACCACCACAAAATTTGGTTCTGCACATATATATTGTACCAAGCATATACTATAAGATATTTAATATGTATGCGAATGCCTGCCATCTAGGGGAGAGGGTGGACAGAAGGAGGGGGAAAATTCGGAACAGAAGGGAGTACAAGGGATAATGTTGTAAAAAAAAATTACCTATGCATATGTACTGTCAAAAATGTCATAATTATAAAATTAATTTTAAAAATTGCAGGAAAAAAAAGATAATAAAACCAACCATTGATTCTATTTCAAGTATGTAGAGGAAAGTATTTACTTTTATTGGCTATAATGAAGTCAAAGGAGAAATAATATGCAATTATTTGCTTGTCAAGCCATACTGGAAATATGTTAGATAGGCAATCAGAGAGAACATTCAAAGAATATTTACTTTCAAGTTATTTAGAAACATGACTGACTAAAATTATAACAACTGATAATTTTTAATATAATGGCTCAGAGGGATGAGGGTAGGAAAGAGAAAGGGCACAGGAACAGAGGAACATGTATAAAGAAAACAAGAAATAAGACTATCTCAAAAATGTTCTTTCAGACATAATTGACTCTCTTCCAGTGTCAGTAGTGCAATCCATTTTAATCTTTATGGCATTCAATTCTCTTTACTGATGATCAGTCAATGAAGCTGTGCTACAACTGAAAATGGCCCTTTTGATTATGAACATAAAATCTCAATAAACAAAAAGTGGACAGCAAAATTTCAAGGATACATAAACATTTTTCTTTCTCCATTTCTTTTTATTGTGTCTTCTAGACTCTCCCTTTTGATTGACTTGCTTTCCCATACTTATCCTTTCACTCCTTTTTTTTTTTAAACAATTTCTGGAAGGGAGCAACTTTCTGCCTTTATAATATCATTGTTATGCCTTTGTGAGTTCTATGTCTTCCTTACCATCATTTGAAATGAGTGAAACCTCTAGAAACTTCATTATCTAAATACATTTGGATTAATGGAGATTACATATGTAATTTGTCAGGATGACTGATTTTCAAGTGCTGAATAATGAAGAAAATTTCAATACTCTACATCACTGTGAATGTCCCAAACTAGACATAGGATCCATTGTACCAAAGGGTACAGTGGCTTAATATTCTTCTATTATGTATATGGAGATTTGAGTTCAAATCTTGATATCCAGTTGGGAGTAAATCAGCTCATCATTCTCATTTGTAGTGAAGGGCAAACCTCAAAAGATTATATATTTGATACATGCTTTTGATGTGGAAAAAGCCCTGTACTCAAGTATTTTTTTTTAAATTTCAGTCTGCAAAATTCAACAATAAGAAAAATCAGGAGCAATGTTTATAGTTTTCCTGCTTCTAGCCATGGGGAAAAATGTTCGTATTCTATATAGTTGGGGAAAAATAATGTGTCACACTCTAATGAATTAAATGCACTACTGAAATGTGGATGAATATGGGGAACTTATATAAAACTTAATCACTTCCCCCTTAATAGCATTATTTTATTGTAGTTAAAGGTTACTTATATTCCATAACTAAAATTAGAAATGTTTTAAAGGGTTAAGGTAACAACATATATTACTAAATGATTTAATAAAACATTTCATTGCAACATTTTTTCCTAGCGTAGGCCTAGCACATGCTAAACATTATATATATATATATATATATATATATATATATATATATTTGTTGAACAAACAAATGAAATGATCAAATTTTAGTAAATCAGGTCATAAAAGTAGTTTAAATCAATACATGCATTGCACAGTTAGCTTTTTGGGACAGGAAATAAAAAGCAGTAACATAGATTAAAAGCTGGAAAGGACACGAGAAGTCAGGCATACAGACTGAACAATAGACTTGCCCAAAATAATACAAATAATGAATAAGTAGCCCAACTGGTACTTGAATTCAAATTGAGCATTCTTTCCTCCCACATTGTTTGACTCTTGGTAGTCACCAATATACCTTAGAAAAATTCCTTTCATTAAAAGATATAAAATAAAAGTAATATTTTAATTAATACTAATTAACTTTATATAATATGTTAAGGTTTGCAAATTATAATGGATATATTTTGTTTGGGTTTTATGACAGCCTTATAAGGAGGGGCTATAGATTTTATTATGTCTATTTCAAAGATGAGAAACCATGTTACAGACATATTAAGTGACATTTTCTTAATACATTTTATAAGTGGTAGTTGAAACTAGATCTTTCTCATTTATTGTTCAAAATTTTATGCAATATGCTATGTTGCTTCTGGAATGAATGAATGCATAAATGAGTTAATGTAATTATGGCCATTGTGCATTCACCTCTTGAACTCTCTGAAAAAAAAAAAAAAAAAAAAAAAAAAACTTCCCTGGTTTTCAATACTTTCCATCAATTGAGTTTTATACATATTAGTTACTCAGTAATTGTACACAGATTATCTCTACAATACAGTAAAAGGATGAAGAGCAGAAAATAGATGAGTTAGGTTCTATAGAAATTATTGAAATTCTGTGACTCAAAGTCTATCTTTTTTTTTTTTTTTTTTTTTTTTCCATAGGAAAAGCTGAGTTGCACTCGGGGCCCAATCCTATGTGATGAAAAACTTAATATCTCTAACAATCCACTTTGAATTGCTCAACAATGAACTTTTAAGTTTTACTTAAGACTTACAAGTGTAAGCAGACTTTTAGCTACATCTCGAATGTTACTGGGATATCGATGAAAGTAGGATAAAAAGTTAGTATATCAACATGATCCATTTTTTTAAAAAATGTTAGAGTTCTGATAAATGAAAAATCTTTCCCCAATAATTTGAAAATGAGACTTCTCTCATAGCTTAAGTATTATGAGCAAATGTTATTTTTAGTTTCTCAAGTCTCTTTACACTGCAAGAATTACAATTCAATCCAATTCAAGTTGTAGATACTATGCTATATGTTAGGAATATAAAGATAAAAAAAGGGGGGCTGAAGGGTATTACCCTTCTGAGACATTAAGGAAAGAGTAAAAGAGAACTAAATATGTCCATATCATTGATAGTCATAACAAACAAGAATGGCATTAGTAGCCATATACACACATAGCCCTTGAGAGGACCTTCCTTGGTGTCTAGCAATACTGTTCTGGCTACTCCAAAACCACAAGGAAAAAAAAAAAAGAATGGAAATCTATCACCTAAATATGTACTAGATCATAGACCAAGAAAAGTATGAACCGGAATTGGTTGGGAAGTGGCCAAAGCTATTGTTGCTCTTAAAGCCCATTTATTTCTTGAAAAAAAAAGTATCTTTGAATACAATTCATAAAACCACAATATCAGAATTATCTAAGTGCAAATAGTTTAAATAATACCCCTTTACACTTTTATTAAGGAAATATTACACATCTTTTTAAACCTCAAAAAAATACAAGATTTCTTAGATTTTTATTGCTTATTTTCATTTCTTAAAATAAGAAACATTTGTCCTATATAGATATTCAATTCTTAATTCTTTCATTTTGAATACTTATGTATTAATATTATTACTGATTCTGTAAGCCATGTTATAGCTATTATTCTTTCATGGGACTCTCCAAGAGCAAGAGGAAAAAGTACAATTATTTTTTGGGGGGGTTTTTGCCTTTTTAATTTACCTTCATTAAAATATGTTCATATCTGTTGACATCTTGAGTTTTTAGGGGAAAAAAAAAACTATTTGAGAATGAGAATCTTTCAATAGGTGAGTCAGATTTACCCATATTGCAAAGATGAATTATTATTACATCAGTATTACTTTTTTTTTCCTTTTTGCTTCATCAGAATTTAGGAGTCCATATTTGGGATGTATTGGAAAGTGAGAAATTTATCAGATACTTATATGTGAGAAATTCAAATTTGAAAACTCTGGGGACTGATTGTTGAGCATTCTTCAGACAAGTGAAATTACATTGTAGATGAGATCCATCTATTAAATTTCTTTTGTCACATTATGAATGACCAAAGTTCTTGTAAAACATTTTTGAATAATCTCACTATGTTATTATGTAATAGTATTGAATAATATTGAAAAAATCCACAAACACCATGACTTCTCTTCAGTGAATACACACAGAATTCCCCACTGATTTTAACAGAACTTAAATACAGAAGGGAATAGCATACAAACATATTTTCATTCAATTTGAATTTTTCATTCAAATTCAATGAAATTGAATTTCATTCAATTCCCTGAATTCCTTGAGGATTTTTTTTAGGCTCATTCCTTAGTTGTTGCTAATGAGGAGAACAGCTGGAAGATAAAACTTAAGCTAACTTCATAAAAAGTTGTCTTTCATGCCTATTACTATCTTGATTAGGAAGGAAGCATATTTCAGTAGAAAGAAACCTGCATTTTAAGTCTAAAGATCTGATGTTGCAGTCTGACATTATCACTTAATAGCTTTGCTACACACAGACTAATCACTTAAATAATTTAGTTTTATTATATATTGAAATTCAATATATATGTGTGTGTATGGGTATAGATATATCACACACACACACACACACACACACACACACACACACACACACACACACATATATATATATATATAATGGGGATGAGTTGTACTTAACTATTTCATTGAAATATATGAAAAGCATTTGTAAACTTCAACTATATATGAGAATCACCTACAGTCACTTAAGTTTGCATTATACACTTAATATGTGTCAGGACCTGATCTATTTATTCAGAACACAGAAACAAAAATTAAATCACTCCTGATTTCATGTAGTTTACATTTAGTCAGGAGAGACAATATGTATGTAAAATATAAGCACTTAAAAATAATAACAGAAAACTGAGAGCAAGACTCAAAGGTTATAGATAGACTTCATGTAGAAGATGGAACATGAGGAAAACTTTGAAAGAAATGAGGGATATAAGAGACAAGGACAGGTGAAAGTGGATTATAGTCATGGGGGATAGTAAGTTAAAAAGCACAGAGATGAGGAATAGCAAGTAGTTACTTCCTGGACCATAAAGTTCAGGAGGAGAAGCAATGTATAACAAAACTGGAAATGTATGTTGAGATAAAAAAAGTCTTTAAAATCTAAATAGAGAAGTATATCTTATTTGATAAGTAACATGGAGCTATTTGAATCAATGATAAATTTGTGATATAGTTAGACCTGAATTTTAGGAAAATTACTTTGTTTCTTGCATAGAAGAACATGAATTAAAAAGCAAAAGTGATACCAATTACCAGATTGTTGTAATAATCTAGGAAAGTGATAAGGTCATAAACTATAGTTCTTTTCTTTCCAAAGCATTACATTTATCAGTTATTATTATTCTTCCACTCTTCCTTGTTCATAGCCCTTATGGTATTTTTGACCTCTCACTCACTTACTACACATACATGCAATTGAAAAATCTTGCCGTTTCTACTTCCACAAAGTCTCTTGAATACAATCCATTCTCTCTCTCTCTCTCTCTCTCTCTCTCTCTCTCTCTCTCTCTCTCTCTCTCTCTCTCTCTCTCTCTCTCTCTCTCCACTGACCATCTTAGCTCAGGTCTTGTTATTTCTCATTTTGAGTACATTTTAGCCTATTAATTAGACTATTATTGGCTGCTCTACTTCAAATACCTCCTTATTCCCAATCATTCTCAATATAGGGGCCAAAGTGGTTTCTTTAAATGATAATTTTATTCTTCTACTGAATAAATTCCAGAGGCTACCTATTGTCTCTAAGAAAATAGAAATACCCCTATTTGGCTTTTAAAATATTTTATAATTTGGTCCCAACCTATCTTTCTACAACTTTCATTTTTGTGTCTTCAAATTGACCACACATATCCTTCTTATTCTTGAAATATACTTTCTCATCTTGACTTCATAGTCATGAAGTGGACTTCATAAAATACCATGTTTTCTTTCAAGAAGAAACTTAAGCACACCATTCTATAAGTAATCTTTCCTAATCTCAACCTGCTAATTGTCTCATATGAACTTTGTAAGAGGGAGAATTGTATTAGAGAGTTTGCTCATGACCAAAAAGGCTCAGGTTCACTTCCTGCCTGTGACACCTACTAGCTGAGTGACTCTGACCAATTCACTTAAACTCTCAATGTTCAGGACAACTTTGTAAAACTATAAGTTTTGACAAAGATTCTAACCTGCCTTGGTAATGGGAATTCTTTCATTCAGGCAGTTCTCTGTAATAAAGAAATCACAAGTCCAGTCCATTCTTTGTATCTATAGTTTTAGAGTCTAGCTGGGCATACAGTAGATACTTCATAAATATGTATTGACTGACTAAACTAGAATTGCATATTTATGAATACAGAAGTAATAGGTTCAGAATTGTGAAGTAAAAAGGATAAACTTTGACAAATGAATGATCATAATAATGATGCTTCTTTTTCTTTTTGATTGTATAATGGTAACCACATTTCATACTGATGAAATTCATTCTATCATTTCAGGTCAATACCTCCTCAGCAATATATACTCTTAGAGCATTGTCTGGGAGCACTGAGAAATTAGGTGACTTGGTCAGGGTCATATATCCAATATATGTCAGAGTTGAGATTGAATTTAGGTTTGTACAACTTCTAAACTAGTCCTCTATATACATTTTACCATGCTGCTTCTCTGATTATACTAACATTATGGGATTTCCTTTAAAAGGCTTTTTTCCTTGTGACACACACATACATATAAACTTTTTTTGTTTTTAAATTATAGATACTCTTAAGCTAGACATAAGATATATTTTAGTTACTTTATGTATAATGAACTGTCTTCATTTAGACAACAATCTAAAATGCAAACTTTAATTTAAGTATGATTCAAAGCTATCTGAATCCACTCTTCATTTAGATGACATGTAAATCAGATTAATTTGAGTGCTTTAGAGTCTTAGAGATAAGATTGCTGCCTCTGGAGTTTCAGCAGAGAAAAAATAAGCCTCCAATGTTTACTATATTTTCAGCTTGGCAGTATCTCTCCACAGGAATGTCTTATACAAACAGAGAGATGAAGTCTCTAACTGTCCAATCTAGTCAATGAGGCAGGAAATTTCAGGAAATCTATTTCATGGAAGCACTGATAGCATTTCAGGAGATAGGTTTCCATTAAAGCAGGAGGCATTTGGACTAGACACTGGAATAGGGGAGAAGATAGTGGAATGTACTTTCTGAAACCCATGCAGTTTGCCACAGTTTGAAAACATTTCTTCCTGAAATCAGGTAAAAATTATGTGGTGACCTCTAGCTATTTCTTTTGAACTTATGATTTCATATTTAAATTATAGAAAAATATATGAACTATACGTATACTTTCATTGGAGCTTCAAGATGAGGTTGACCTTTCTACCAATGCAGGTTCATTCCTTATTTGCATCTTAAAGTCCTATGAGAGCTGTAAAGAATCACTGAAAAGTTAAATGATTTGTGTAGGAAAGACTTGAACTTAGATTTTTCTGGTTCTAAGGACAGATCAATTTACTCTGCCTTGATTTCTTCATTAAATTAGAAATATAAAAATATAAGGTAAAAGATAAGCATGAGATATAGCAGTGTATTAGATAGCCAGCACATATTTTGAAAGACTTGGATTCAAGTTCTGCCTTTGACACATACTAGATATACAAGATAATTCATTTGTTTTTAAATCTCCAGAATTGAGTTAGACACATAGGAGACATTTATTAAATATGTCATCTCACTGCCCTCAGGCAATTCTAAAACCATAGTTTTTTTTGTTTTGTTTTTTTGTTTTTGTTTTTTGGTTTTTGTTTGTTTGTTTGTTTTTGTTTGTTTTTGGTTTTTTTTTTTTTTTTTTTGAGTCACTAACCTTTATTACTAAAGAAATTTCTATATTGGGAACTGTCCACACTGATGAAATCACAAGTCTGAAATAAATAAATATAAGATATGCACAGATCCCATCACTGATTTTGAAGCACCTAAAGTGGATATTTTCTTTTCTTAAAAACACTTTTATTCAAAGCCTTATTCACTTGCTCACAATCAAGAAGATTAACTTAGTAATTGAGACAGTAAAAGTAGTTTCCTTATATTTAACAACTTGCATAAGTATATCTTTGAAGAAATAACATAGTTTAATACCATTGGTACGATAAATTTATGACTGCTTGTCATAATAACTTCTTATGTAGTGATATATTCCGTAATGAATTTTTCAATTCTTTTCAAAAAAATTACATAAAATTACCATCTAAGACCATAGGCTCTTTGTTAAGAATGAAAGTTATCCCTAAATAGTAATATTGAGGAGGAAAATCATATTATAGGACACTTTTGCCAATAAAGTATAAAGAATAATTATGTTGAACGTTCCAGCTACTATACCATTTACATTTTTTTCTAATACCAAATTTCTAACATATATGGTCAGTACCACAAATCCATAGATTCTGAGCTAGAAAGAACCCTTATTGGTTATCTCTTTCACTAAAAAATGAAATTCTTGAAAGCAGGGGATGTTTTACCTTTCTATTTATATCTCTGGCTCTAGTACAGTTTTTCTGCACATAATAAGTACTTAATAAATGAAAGCATTTATAAAGCCAAATTCCAATGAATATTCATTTACAGGATAAGGAAGCTGAATCAAAGAGCTTGACTACTTTGCCCCTTGTCAGGATTTGAACCCAGGTCTTCCTGATTCTTTTATGTGATATATAATACCACATATTTTTTTCTCACTATGCTCTATAGGCTGTAGTTTTTTATTACTCATTCTTTCTTTTACCATCTGCATTCTGGCTTTTAAATTTTCTATTTCCATGAAATTACATTCCCAAAAGCCACTAATCACCAAATACAGTACTCTTTTCTCAACCCTCTTTTTTTTTCATCTTGCTGAATCATTTGAGTGTGCTCCTGCCATGCTTCCCCTTTAAATATCAGAGACATTACATAGATTCTCAGAACAGAAAATTATCTGATAATAGATAATTATCTATTATGCCTGATCATCTACTCTAATGCACATCCAAGAATCATCTCTAAAATATATTTAGCAATCACATTTTTCTGCTACCTTTCTGACTACATCTTCTAAGTATCTCTTTTATGTTATCTTATGCCCAAAATGTAAGAATTTCTCAAGTTTCAGCAACCTATCCTCGTTCCTTCTTTAACCTTTAACCAAATATGTCCATTGTTTGGCTTCATTTTCCATTTGCACACAGTTAATTCTTAACTGCAAATCTGTAGTCATGACGACTCTCCTGAGACATAGTTCTATATTTCTTGTTTTCATTTTACTGTTTTATAATCATACAAAGTTTAATATAAATATCGGTGTGTAGTATGATAGAAAGTATGATAGAAAGAACACTGCAGTCTAGAAATCAGGATTTGAATCTTGCCTAATTAGTTATAAAATCCTAAACTGTAATTTTATCTCTTTGATCACCACTTTTTCCATATATTCAAATGTAGATAATAATATCTTACCTACTTACCTCACAAGGCTGTTATGAAGAAATAACTTTGGAAAACCTTGAAGCAGCTTATAAACTTAGCTTATACATTTTTTTTTTGGTAATGGGGATAATGATGATGATGATGATGATGATGATGGTGATAACAATTATGATGGTGATGGTGGTGATGGTTTTGGTAATACTGATGATTTTAAAATTAGAGGATTTACCCGTGACTCCTATATTTTAACAGTAGAACTTTTAATTTCTCATTTAATACATGGTTATACACTCTTCTCAACTTCCCTTGAGTAAGAACTGTCATTTCTGTGTGTATGTTTCAAAACCATTCATTCCTTTCCAGTCCCAGTTAAACAATCCTTGTCTAGACTCTTTTTACTTTATATTTAGATTATTGAAATACTTTCTTAAATATTCCTTTGAAATATTTTCTAATTATTTTCTTCCTCCTAATTGCCCTCATTCAATTACTTGTTCATATGTATCCTTTATTTCGACTTCTTAATCTTTCTTAACATCTATAAAATGGAGCCCAGACTGAAATCAGAGATCTCTACAATAAAATCATCCCAACACAATCTAACTTTCTGTTCAGATTTTCTACAAATAAACTAGTTTCTCCAATCAAACTGATCATGGTCATTGTTACTTGACCATACTTTGTTTACATGATTTTATCATTTTCTGTTCAATATCATGAAATGTACTATCTCTTCTCTATTTTACTCCTAGCCAAATTCCAGTTCAGGATCACTCTCCAGCATGAAGTCTTTTTTTTTTTTTTTACTTTTATAATTACAAAATTTTTTTTGAAAGTATATATGCATGAGTAATTTTTTATAACATTATCCCTTGTAATCATTTTTCCAAATTATCCCCTCCCTCTCTCTACTCCCTCCCCTAGTTCACAGGCAATCCCATACATTTTACATGTGTTACAATATAACCTAGATACAATATATGTGTGTAAATCCCATTTTCTTGTTGCACGTTAAATATTAGATTCCGAAGGTGTAAGTAACCTGGGTAGATAGACAGTAGTGCTAACAATTTACATTCACTTCCCAGTGTTCCTTCTCTGGGTGTAGTTATTTCTGTCCATCATTGATCAACTGGAAGTGAGTTGGATCTTCTTTATGTTGAAGACATCCACTTCCATCAGAATACATCTTCATACAACATTGAAGTGTACAGCGATTTTCTGGTTCTATTCATTTCACTCAGCATCAGTTGATGTAAGTCTCTCCAAGCCTCTCTATATTCCTCCTGATGGTCATTTCTTACACAACAATGATATTCCATAACCTTCATATACCATAATTTACTCAACCATTCTCCAATTGATTGACATCCATTCATCTTCCAGTTTCTAGCCACTACAAAAAGAGCTGCCACAAACGTTTTGGCACACACAGGTCCTTTTCCACTCTTTAGTATTTCTTTGGGATATAAACCCAATAGCAGCACTGCTGGATCAAAGGGTATGCATAGTTTGATAACTTTTTGGGCATAGTTCCAAATTGCTCTCCAGAATGGTTGGATTCTTTCACAACTCCACCAACAATGTATCAGTGTCCCAGTTTTCCCACATCCCCTCCAACATTCATCATTATTTGTTCCTGTCATCTTAGCCAATCTGATAGGTGTGTAGTGGTATCTCAGAGTTGTCTTAATTTGCATTTCTCTGATCAGTAGTGATTTGAAACACTTTCATATGAGTGGATATAATTTCAATTTCATCATCTAAGAATTGTCTGTTCATATCCTTTGACCATTTATCAACTGGAGAATGGTTTGATTTCAGCATGAAATATATACTTATGCCCCAGAGATAATGCATTTTGCCCCATGCAGAATATAGATAGATAGATAGATAGATAGATAGATAGATGTAAGGGCCCTTTAAAGGGGCGGACACAGTGCATCGGGATTGAGGCCCAGAAGTAATTTCTGTGGATATTAGGACTGCCCTTGGGCGGGATCCTGGCCATATTGAGATAGTTTTGTAATGGGTGACTCTCTCGCTGATTGGCTGTGTGTGTGACCTCACAGGCCCTATGTAAGCCCACTGCAGGCAGCAACCGCCCTCTTTAACCTCGTGCTGTTCACCCTGGCTCCTAGCCTGGGTGGCCAAGCCAAGATGGGTAGCCGAAAGAGGTAAGGATTTTGGTAGTGAACACGTGGGTCTTCTGACCAGGTGTTCACTCGGGAACCAACAAGTCAGGGCATCAGTCAGGGCATTATGTGAGTAGGTATAATAAAGGCTTTTAAGATTACACGTGGCTGTTCTTGAGTGCGCTACCGGTTATTAAGCTATAGATTCAAGAGATTGTGGCCAGAGACCTTAGAAGGCCTCAGAGGAGGCGAGCCGGGTAGAGCTCACACTGCAAAGGACAGTGGTCAAAGGTACTCTGGTGTGTCTAGGACAGACTAGTAATTGTAACTGCCAGGAGAGCACATTACAGATAGATAGACAGACAGACAGGCAGGCAGACAGCACTGTGGTCAGTGTTGAACTGTGAAAAAGACAAAGAAGACCTATGGATATAGGGCTAAACATTTCCTGCTTTTTGTGTGACCTAGGCTAGCCACTTAATCTATTTATTCTCTCTCAGCCTCAGTTCCCTTGTCTACAAATTGGAAATAATTTTAGATACTACCTCAAAAGTTGGTGAAAATCAAATAAGATAACCATATAGAAATCTTTGCAATTATTGAACAATTATTTCCTGAATGAAGTTGAGAATGAAAGAATAGAAATCTATAACACCAATATTTCTCCCATGCCAAACATTTTTTTTTATTCTGAATAACATTTCATGGATAGAAGGAGACAGGATTCTCCAACAGCACTGAGGTGTGCATATATAACAATAATTCTTTCTTCTTCATAGGACACAGGACATATTGACTATTATAGTATATCTGGATTTAGGAAGCTCTGGGTTCAAATTGGATTTCTGATAATCATTTTATGACTATAGGCAAGTCATTCATATTGGTTCTCAATTTTATCATCTGTAAAAACCACTATACCACAATTGAAACTTAGCAAAAAATTATACATAGATAATGGGCATGGAACGGAGGGAGGAATGAAAAGAACTTGACTAAACTTGTAGTTGAGACCTAGGCTTTAAACCTAATTTGTACACTAACTAGCTATTCTAGTCACTTAACCTCTCTGGGTATCCTCATCTGCCATTTGGAGGCTTGAAATGTTTCATCATTTGAAAGAAGGAACATGCATCAGTAGCCATTTAATCCAACTCATAGGGAAAAGTAATTCTCATTTACTAAATAACTAACTAGTTAATATCCTGCCTCTACTTGAATACTCCAAATAGGGGGATAATACTTCATCTTGGGGACAGATATTATATAGTTGAATAGCTCAATTTTTTTCCAAAGCTTTTCTTGACATAAATCTAAATGTGACTCTTTGTTATTTTAACCTACTACTCTTGGTTATACTCCCTAGGAACAAACAGGATAAGTCTAATCTCTCCTTCCATAAGATTGCCCTTGAATAGAATACTTGGACACAATTATTATGACTTCCCCTATGTTTTCTTTTCTTCAAAACAAACCTACCTATTCCTTTAAATACTATTCAAATGATATGGACTCAAGGTCCATCATCATCCAAGCAGTTCTCTGAACATATTTCAGCTTATTCATTTGTTTTGAAACCGTGGTGCTCAGAATTGAAAACAATATTCCCAAAGAAGCCAAATGAGGACAGACTATCAGCATAGTAGTCAATGTGACAATCTGTAAGTTTGATGAATGCCAAGAAAATAAAGAGGAAATTGGGATTTCACTGTTTAAAAAGCATTATATAAATTGACTTCATCAAAATAGAACAAAAGCTAGATAGTCATGAAACATGCAAGTGACATAAAATCATGTATAAAAAAAAATGAAATTAGAAAAGAACCTCCTGGCGGAGCCAAGATGGCGGAGAGGAAACACACGACTCAGTGAACGTCCTCACTCCCTCACAACCAATTAGATAAATTAAGTCTCAAAATTAGCTCAGGACTGATAGATACCACAAGGACTGGAAGCACGACTTACCAGCTGAAGAGAATCTGGAGTTTCAACAGGAAAGGTCAGTTCTCAGGGGAGGAATAAGAAAGACCAGCACAGACGGTGGGGTAGGGGCACACTGCGCCCATTGCGCTGGGAGGGGCTCTGGGATCAGAGAAGCCACTGAGGTAAAGGAATCTGGCACAGGCTGTTAGCTCTTCTCTGCTAATTATTTAGCAGTTCAGAAGAGAAAGCCAAAATATTTTAAAACTCAGATTAGATTTTCCCCGGACCCTGGGGGTGACTCAGGCACCAGGGGGTGTGGCCTCAGCTACCTCCTGAGAATAGTTAAGAGACTGACAAGTGGGTGGATACGGCCCAAGGCAACACACACGGCCTAGCTTAGCTGGAGGGAGTGGAACTCAGCTCCAGGAAGTCCCAGAGAAGCGGAACCTTTGAACTAGGGACCGCGGTTTCTGGCAGACACTTCCAGTTTGAGCGCAGGGGCTTCTTACGTCACCTGCTGCAGACACCCACTCCCCACCCGGACACATAGCCTGGGCTTCCTGCAGTCTTCACTATTCTACGCCCTCGAAGCACAGCAGTGCTAATCACCTCTGAGGCACTCCCAGGGAGAGGGTGGGGAACTCTCTCCCAGAGCTCTCTCTTAGCTCAGGCTCAGGAGCCGCTGCATCCATCCCGTCTGGGAGGAAGCTGGTAAAGAAGTAAATAATTTCCTACCCCAGAGACAGACCCCAAAAGATTTTTTTTAAGTATGAGCAAAAAAGCTAGAAAAACCATAGATTCCTTCTATACAGAGAAAGAGCGGGTATCCAACCCCGAGGAAGTTAACAGCAAAGATTCAGAAGATAACAACCTAAAGGGGAACGATTCCTGTGCCCCATCACATAACTCTCTCCTAGAAGAAGCTCTTAAGAAATTGAGGGAGATCGAAGAAAAATGGGGCAAGGAAAGGGAAGTTATGATAGAGAATAACAATGTCCTGAAATTGGAGTTGGAAAAAATAAAGAATTCACAGGAGATGCAGGGAAACAAAATTAGTGAATTAGAAAAGGTTAAAAAAACCACAGGAAAGTAGGATATCTGAATTGGAAAAGATAAAAAAGTCTCAAGAAAATAGAATTTCTGAATTGGAAAAAGAAAATAATTCTCAAAAAAAAAAATTAGGGAAATGGAAAAAAACTCAATAGAGCAAAATAATTCATTTAAAAACGAAATTGGGCATTTACAAAAAGAACTAAAAACTGTGAAAGAAGAAAATAACTCCTTAAAAGTCAGGATGGAACAAATAGAAATGAATGATTCACAGAGAACCCAAGAATCAGTCAAACAAAACAAAAAAAATGAGAAGCTGGAGAACAACGTCAAATACTTACTGGGAAAATCTATAGACTTGGAAAATAGATCTAGGAGAGATAATCTGCGGATTATTGGACTTCCAGAAAACTATGACCAAAAAAAGAGCCTAGATTCTATTTTACAGGAAATTATCAAAGAGAACTGTCCAGAGATAATAGAAACAGAAGGGAAAGTAGATGTGGAAAGAATTCATCGAACTCCTTCTGAAATAGACCCTAAAAAAAGAACACCACGGAATATTGTGGCTAAGCTGCAGAATTACCACACAAAGGAGAAAATCCTGCAAGCAGCTAGAAAAAAACAATTTAAATACCAAGGTGCCACAATAAGGGTCACCCAAGATCTGGCTGCCTCCACATTAAAAGATAGAAGGGCCTGGAACCTGATATTCCGAAAGGCAAAAGATCAAGGACTGCAACCAAGAATGAACTACCCAGCTAAGTTTAGCATCTTTTTCCATGGAAGAAGATGGTCATTCAATGAAACAGAGGAATTCTATATGTTTCTAAGAAAAAAACCAGACTTAAACAAAAAATTTGATCTACATCCACAAGACTGAAGAGAAACAGAAAAAGGTACACAGAACCCTTGAGAACTGTAACTTTGTTGTGGGTATATAAAAAATACTCAAGGATAATTTGATTTTACTGATATAAAAGAAAAAAAGGGGGTTGTGGTAAAGGGAAGGAGGTCAGTTCAGAAAAAGGGGAAGGAGTGATAAAAAGAGGGAAACTACATCCCAGGAAGAGACATAGAAAATACACCATATCTGAGGGAACTTAGTGAGGGGGAGAATCATTGTGTGAATCTTACTCAAATCAGAAGAGGCTCAAAGAGTAAATAATTAACATATTTGTTTTTCAGAGAATTTTCTCTCACCTCATTAAAAGGGGGGAGAGGAAAAGGGGAAAGGAAAAGGAGAATAAGTGAAGGGACTTGGAGGGAGGGGGGAGGGATCCTAAAAAAAAAAAAAAAAAGAGGGAGGGTTGCGCGTCACAAGGGGGGTCTGTAAATTAAATATCGGGGAGGGGGATCAGGGGGGTCAAGGGAAAAAAGTATAATCTGGGGATAATACGATGGCAGGAAATACAGAATTAGTAATTTTAACTGTAAATGTAAATGGGATGAACGATCCCATCAAACGGAGACGGATAGCAGATTGGATCAAAAAGCAGAACCCTACAATATGTTGCCTACAGGAAACACACTTAAAGCAGGGAGATGCATACAGAGTAAAGGTAAAAGGTTGGAACAGAGCTTATTATGCTTCAGGTAAAGCCAAAAAAGCAGGGGTAGCTATCCTTATCTCAGATCAAGCAAAAGCAGAAGTAGATCTCGTTAAAAAAGATAAGGAAGGAAACTATATCCTGCTGAAAGGTAGCATAAATAATGAAGCCATATCAATACTAAACATATATGCACCAAGTGGTATAGCATCTAACTTTCTAAAGGAAAAGTTAAGAGAACTGCAAGAAGAAATAGACAGTAAAACTATAATAGTGGGAGATCTCAACCTTGCACTCTCAGATTTAGACAAATCAAACCACAAAACAAACAAGAAAGAAATTAAAAAAGTAAATAGAACATTAGAAAAACTAGGTATGATAGACCTTTGGAGAAAACTGAATGGCAATAGGAAGGAATATACTTTCTTCTCAGCAGTTCATGGATCCTATACAAAAATTGACCATATATTAGGACATAAAGATCTCAAAATTAAATGTAGGAAGGCAGAAATAATAAATGCCTTCTTCTCAGATCACAATGCAATAAAAGCTACATTCAGTAAAAAGTTAGGGGTAAATAGACCAAAAAGTAATTGGAAACTGAATAATCTCATCTTAAAGAATGACTGGGTGAAAGAGCAAATTATAGAAACAATTAACAATTTCACCCAAGATAATGATAATGATGAGACATCATATCAAAATCTTTGGGATGCAGCTAAAGCAGTAATAAGGGGAAATTTTATATCTTTAGAGGCTTATTTGAAGAAAATTGAGAAAGAGAAGATTAACGAATTGGGCTTACAACTTAAAAGGCTAGAAAAAGACCAAATTATAAACCCCCAACCAAAAATTAAACTCGAAATACAAAAATTAAAAGGAGAAATCAATAAAATTGAAAGTAAAAAAACTATTGAATTAATAAATAAAACCAAGAGTTGGTTTTATGAAAAAGCCAATAAAATAGATAAACCTTTTGTAAATTTGATCAAAAAAAAGAAAGAGGAAAATCAAATTGATAGTCTTACAAATGAAAAGGGGGATCTTTCCACCAATGAAGAGGAAATTAGAGAAATAATAAGGAGTTACTTTGCCCAACTTTATGCCAATAAATTTGATAACTTAAGTGAAATGGATGACTTTCTCCAAAAATATAGGCTCCCTAGATTAACAGAGGAGGAGATAAATTGCTTAAATAGTCCCATTTCAGAAAAAGAAATAGAACAAGCTATTAATCAACTCCCCAGGAAAAAATCCCCAGGGCCAGATGGATTCACATGTGAATTCTACCAAACATTTAAAGAACAATTAGCCCCAATGTTATATAAATTATTTGAAAAAATAGGGGATGAAGGAGTCCTACCAAACTCCTTTTATGACACAGACATGGTACTGATACCTAAACCTGGTAGATCGAAAACTGAGAAAGAAAATTATAGACCAATCTCCTTAATGAATATTGATGCTAAAATCTTAAATAAGATATTAGCAAAAAGACTTCAGAAAATCATCTCCAAGATAATACACTATGATCAAGTAGGATTTATTCCAGGAATGCAGGGCTGGTTTAATATTAGGAAAACTATTAATATAATTGACCATATTAATAATCAAATTAATAAGAACCATATGATCATCTCAATAGATGCAGAAAAAGCATTTGACAAAATCCAACATCCATTCCTACTAAAAACTCTTGAGAGTATAGGAATAAATGGATTATTCCTTAGAATAATCAGGAGTATATATTTAAGACCGTCAGTAAGCATAATATGCAATAGAAATAAACTGCAACCTTTCCCAGTAAGATCAGGAGTGAAACAAGGTTGCCCACTATCACCATTACTATTCAATATAGTACTAGAAACGCTAGCCTCGGCAATAAGAGCCGAGAAAGAGATTCAAGGAATTAGAGTAGGAAATGAGGAAATCAAACTATCACTTTTTGCAGATGACATGATGGTATACTTAGAGAACCCCAAAGACTCTGCTAAAAAGCTACTAGAAATAATTCAAAATTTCAGCAAAGTGGCAGGATACAAAATAAATCCACATAAATCCTCGGCATTTTTATATATCACTAACAAAATGCAACAGCAAGAGATACAAAGAGAAATTCCATTCCAAACAAATGTTGAGAGTATAAAATATTTGGGAATCCGTCTACCAAAGAAAAGTCAGGAATTATATGAGAAAAATTACAAAACACTTGCCACAAAAATAAAATCAGATTTAAATAATTGGAAAGACATTCAGTGCTCTTGGATAGGCCGAGCGAATATAATAAAGATGACAATACTCCCCAAACTAATCTATTTATTTAGTGCTATACCAATCAGACTCTCAAGAAACTATTTTAATGACCTAGAAAAAATAACAACAAAATTCATATGGAAGAATAAAAGGTCAAGAATTGCAAGGGAACTAATGAAAAAAAACTCAGAGGAAGGTGGTCTAAGTGTACCTGATCTAAAGCTATATTATATAGCAGCAGTCACCAAAACCATTTGGTATTGGCTACGAAATAGACCGGTAGATCAGTGGAACAGATTAGATACAAAGGACAAAAAAGGATACATCTATAGCAATCTAATCTTTGACAAACCCAAAGATTCCAACATTAGGGATAAAAATTCATTATTCGGAAAAAAACTGTTGGGAAAACTGGAAATTAGTATGGCAGAAATTAGATATGGATCCACACTTAACACCATATACCAAGATAAGATCAAAATGGGTCCATGATTTAGGCATAAAGAGGGAGATAATAAATAGATTAGAGGAACAGAGGATAATCTACCTCTCAGACTTGTGGAGGAGGAAGGATTTTATGACCAGAGGAGAACTAGAGATCATTATTGATCACAAAATAGAAGATTTTGATTACATCAAACTAAAAAGTTTCTGTACAAATAATACTAATGCAAACAAGATTAGAAGGGAAGTAACAAATTGGGAAAATATTTTTAAAAACAAAGGTTCTGACAAAGGTCTCATTTCCAAAATATATAGAGAACTGACCCAAATTTATAAGAAACCGAACCATTCTCCAATTGATAAATGGTCAAAGGATATGAACAGACAATTCTCAGAGGAAGAAATTGAAACTATATCCACTCACATGAAAGAGTGTTCCAAATCACTACTGATCAGAGAAATGCAAATTAAGACCACTCTGAGATACCACTACACACCTGTCAGATTGGCTAAGATGACAGGAACAAATAATGACAAATGTTGGAGGGGATGTGGGGAAACTGGGACACTAATACATTGCTGGTGGAGTTGTGAAAGAATCCAGCCATTCTGGAGAGCAATCTGGAATTATGCCCAAAAAGTTATCAAACTGTGCATACCCTTTGACCCAGCAGCGCTACTACTGGGATTATATCCCAAAGAAATACTAAAGAGCGGAAAGAGACATATATGTGCCAAAATGTTTGTGGCAGCTCTTTTTGTTGTAGCTAGAAACTGGAGGATGAATGGATGTCCATCAGTTGGAGAATGGTTGGGTAAATTGTGGTATATGAAGGTTATGGAATATTATTGCTCGGTAAGAAATGACCAGCAGGAGGAATACAGAGAGGGTTGGAGAGACTTAAATCAACTGATGCTGAGTGAAATGAGCAGAACCAGAAGATCACTGTACACTTCAACAACAATGCTGTATGAGGATGTATTCTGATGGAAGTGGAAATCTTCAACATAAAGAAGATCCAACTCACTTCCAGTTGATCAATGATGGACAGAGGTAGCTGCACCCAGAGAAGAAACACTGGGAGGGGAATGAAAATTGTTAGCACTAATATCTGTCTGCCCAGGTTGCATGTACCTTCGGATTCTAATGTTTATTGTGCAACAAGAAAGTGATATTCGCACACATGTATTGTACCTAGACTATATTGTAACACATGTAAAATGTATGGTATTGCCTGTCGTCGGGGGGAGGGAATAGAGGGAGGGGGGGGTAAATTGGAAAAATGAATACAAGGGATAATATTATAAAATATATATATATATATATAATAAAAAAAAAAAAAAAAAAAAAAGAAATCCAAATATCTCCAAATAAATAAGACATGAAATCAAAAAAAAAAAAAGAAAAAAAAAAAAAAAAAGAAAAGAACCTCCTTGACTAAATGTAGATCAAAGCATAGTATCTTCACCTTATTAGTTATTATTATTTGTTTGTTTTTGTTTTTTTTTTCTCTCGTGCTTTTTTTTCCCCCTTTTGATCTGCTTTTTCTTGTGTAACATGACAAATATGGAAATATGTTTAGAAGAATTACACGTTTAACCTGTATCAGATTGCTTGCTGTCTTGGAGAGGGAAGAGAGAGAAAAAAAATTTGGAACACAAGGTTTTACAAAGGAAATGTTGAAAACTATCTTCGCATGTATGTGAAAAAATAAAATGCTATTTTAAAAAAGAATAAAAAATTTAAAAAGAGAGAAAATCACCTCCTTTCTACTCTTCAATGTGGCCTTGTTACTTCATCAAATCATTGCCCACATTAGCATATTTAGGGAATAGAAATGATTCTAGCCTTGGTGACTTTCCTTTGTCTTTGCCAATGCTTTCATTTTTTGTTGTTGTGGTTGTTGTTCTAAATCTCATCAAAAACACCGGGTACTTTGGAGTTTGGCTATTCATTTTACCGATTGGATTCATTTACATTGTTTTTAAATGTGATACACTCATATATACACACACATACATATATACACACACATCCCAATTGTGGTCTGCTTGCTACTGGCACTATTCAATTTTTAAACTCCAGGGCAGGGAAAAGTATTTGCTGCCCAGTTCAGGCACTAAGATTTTCACATGAGGTTAAATGCAGCATGGTCAGATTGCAATGGGAAGATGCTAGCCTGATTGATGAGCTTTAATTGCCAGAATGTGGCTCAATGCCATTCATAATGCAGACATAGTTAAGTTAGATGCATTCCTCCTGCTAAGGTTGTGTCCATATTTTTTCTATGTTTGGCCAGAATTCTAGCCAAGATCAGGAAGACATTACTGTTCAGTTTAAAAACAGCAAAAATTTAGATTATATTGGCCAAAATTTGTACTGTCTAGAACTGGTCATAGGAAGAGCTATGAAGTCTTTCTCCTTTGTATGTTCCTGTCTTCCTTTACAATATTCCTTTACTCCTTCATGGCAGCTCTTTCCACAAGATTCCTGGTGCCCACTGCTGTCATGGTTCTACCTGGCTAGGACAACTTACTACAACTATCTTTTCCTCCACTTCTGGTGCCTTTCTGGAGCCTTCTAAGGCTCTCAGCTGGTAATTAATTTTAAGTGCTATCTTCTAAAGTGTGAAGTGTTTAAGGCCATAAAAGATCTGGAAAAGGAAGGAAATTTCAGGGGCTATACAGTCTTTATGCTCATTTTACAGATAGAGAAAATGAGGCTAGTTAGGCCATATAGTGTTAATTATAAGAGGTATTATTTGAATCCATACTGTCAAATTCCTGAATCACTACTGTTTCCACTATGGCATCTAGTATCCTTATTTTATACAATAGTATTTATGTAAATTAAACACAAAAATATATTAAAAAAAAAAACTAGCATTGAAGAAGTTTCAGACCCTAAAGTAGTTAAGAGAGAGAGATATTTTAGTGAAAAGGGACAGAACCAAAAACAGAATTCTCTGATACCATATACTAAGATACCATAAAACTAAGTCTTCTGATATTAGTTTTCAGACTCTATACCTCTAATGAGAACAAAACATCAGATCAATTGGGACTAATAATGGGGATTGATAAATAGAGACTATGGGTGTTTTAATCTGCACATCTTTACTCTGGGTCACTGCCTACATAGTCTTTTTTATGGCCAAAGAGCATAACAAAGACATGATGAACCTAAACAATGAACAGGCTCTGGACAAAAGCACAGCAGTGAAAGGGCCCAGTTTGGAGAAGTAGAGCACAGGCCTTGTCCTTTGATTTCCCTCAAACTTCTTGACCAAGGAGATGAACTCAGGTCATCCAAAGCTCACACCCGACTTCCTTTCTGCTGAGGGCCATGTGTGTATGTATGAATTTTCAATTGACAACTCAAAAGGTCAGAGAAAGATTGTATTGACTTAAACTTTACAGCAGCAAGATTACATCAAGTTCTTTGTGTCTATCTTTATTATTATCGCAGTGGTAGAAAATGGCTCCTCTGTGTTCAACTGCCCTTGTAAGGATGAGAGAAATAAAATGCCCTTTAATTTCTGATCTTGCTTTAAGTCCTTCCTACTGTGATTTTTTTATAGGGAAAAACTCCATTTGAAGCTTTTTGGTCTTTATCCAACTAGTACATTGCTGTTGTTTTTGATGTTTAAAATAGACTTGTGCCTGATACTTTTGCTTTGGGTTTCTAGAATGGGGCTTCTATCAGTCTGTTGTTTTGGGGGATTTTTTAATACTTGATGTGACCTGCAAAAGACCAATGAATGTTTGAATTCTGAGTGGTTTATATATCATTTCCCAACCTACATGACTTTGCAAAATGAGAAGAGATTAGTGCAAGGTATCGTATCATTTTCAAGTATTTCAGATTTCAAACAGTGCCAGAAATTCCTACAAAATAGCTCTTCACAAACTATCTATCTCAAGAATGCCTCTTTTGTTGTGGAATGACAGAGAGAAAATATTTCTCAATAGAGGAAGTTTAAGTTTCATTACAGTCTATGGAAGAGGTGACAGCTTGAGTCTTTTGATTATCTTGATTCTGCACTCTCCAGTCTGCTTTTAATTAGAACATATATATGATGTCCGAAATATATCTCTGAAATATCTCTCAGCTCTGTGATACGTCCATTTAGGGATGTATTTAGGGATTTTTTATAAAATTCAAAAATGAGAATTGAAGAGATAGTATGTTGTAATGCAGTGGTATCAAACTTAAATAGAAATGGATGCCATCAGGCTGCACATTGTCTTTACTGTTGTTCACTTTTCCCCATTCTCCATGACCCTGTGTACATCAATATTAGCCATTGGAGTTTTCATGGCAAAAACTGTGAATAGTTTGTCATTTCCTGCTGCAGTGGATTAAGACAAATAAAGGTTAAATGACTTGGCCAAGATGACACTGCTAGTAAGAACCTAAGGCCTGAACTGAATTTAGATCTTCAGTGCTCTAAACACTGAATTACCTGCCTGCCCCACATATTAACTTAGCAAAATCATATATTAACTTTATGTATGTCATAGTATATTTTTATTTATTTTGTGAAAAAGTTCCCAATTGTATTTTAATGATGCAGAAGCATTCTGGAGTTTTGCCAGTTATAAATTTGATGCTTCTAAATGGAAATAAACAAAATGCTGCCTTAACAGTCAAAAAACCC
Organism: Sminthopsis crassicaudata; assembly: GCF_048593235.1. Taxonomy (NCBI): domain Eukaryota; kingdom Metazoa; phylum Chordata; class Mammalia; order Dasyuromorphia; family Dasyuridae; genus Sminthopsis; species Sminthopsis crassicaudata. The sequence continues at coordinate 415,438,223 of NC_133618.1, read as the reverse complement.
GTGGGATTAAGCCCTGCCTTTAACTTTGATCCAGATAACTCTCTGCACCTACAGTTTATATCACAATTTATGATTTTCTCTGATAAAATGAATTTCCTAACTGTCAACACCCCCTAGTAATGGAATTGCAAGTCTACATTAAAAATAAAATGACCAAACATTTTATATTTATTCTGGAATATAAAGATTGGGGAAAAGTTATTTTTTTATATTTAATTACTTCTTTACATGAATTTATAGTAATTAAACATCTGATGTGGTAGCTACAGCAATTACTGTATGCCATTTCAGAGAATTACTATATAAACATACAGTAAATACTCAATAATCCATGACAAGCTACTTAAAAAGTAATAAGGAAATTCAAATTAAAATGTGGGAGTAAAAAAAGATAATGTAGTTCTCAATGAAATGAAATGACAAAAGATATATTCTATATCTATTTCAGAACTTACAACCTTGAGAGTCTTGGCAATCAAGGTTATGGACCAACAGGATAGGAAGCATTAGATTTAACATTCCATGGTAAATGTGATGTCTCTCTTTATAGCCTGTTCTGTTTCCTTGTCTTCTTCTCCCACTCCCCTCCACTTTCCTTTCCCACTTTGTCTCCACTTTTATGTCTCTGTCTCTGTCTTTGTCTCTGTCTGTGTCTATCTCTATGTCTGCCTGCCTATTTGTCAGTCTGTCTGTGTCTGTCTCTCTCTCTCTCTCACACCCATACACACACACACACACACACACACACACACACACACACACACACACACTCCAAGTGGAATTTAAAGCCTTCCAATTCAGTCCAATAGTATTAACTACAAAGGATGCATTGATGCATTATATAAGTAGATATGGGTGAATTCTCTCATATCAACTTCAGAACATAGGTGAAGGCCTTCCCCCCCACACAATTAAAAGCATTTTTTCTTGTTTACCTTATTCACATATTTCTGTCATCCATGAATTTATGAATCTTTTGAAGGTACTTATATTTTCATCCTGAATCACTTCTTGGAGTAATGAGTTTCACAGATTGGTTATCTACTGGGTGTAGTTACCTACTGAAGCTTCCTTTTATGTCTTTAAATTTAATTAATTATTTTCCCCCTGGCTTCAAAGGGTGATGCTAGTTATACATACACACACACACACACACACACACACACATATACACACACACACATATACATGTGTATATATATATATATATATATATATATACATATATGTATATGTATATATATATATATATATATAAATAAAACTATACAATGATTACCTTTTCTATTCACTTTATAAAGGTATAGAACTCAAAAATTCCTACTTCATTTTTTAATTTCCAGACAAGAATGCTAACTGTTTACATGTGTTTTCACATCTCCTTCACATCTCCTCTACCTTCCTATCTCCTCAATAGTACTAGATACTTTTCTCTATAACTTGAACATTGATATATCTCATTCGAAATATAGGTACCCAAAACCACGCAGAATTTTCTAGGTCTGGAAATCCAGTAGTGTTTTTTTTTTTTTTTTTTTTTTTTTTAATGATGCTTGTCCATAGAATTTTTGAATTTTCCTTGCAAATTTGGGTGTCTACTTAACTAGAACAGGACACTGAAAATACTTTACTCTGATTGTCAATGGAATTCTTAATCTTTGAAAGATAGTTTAGTACCCATTACCATTTAAATAGAAAAAAGTGCATATATTAGGTGTGCATATATAAAATATATATATGCATATATATATATATATATATATATATATACAGACTTACATCATATATAGTATATATTACATCTATATATCTATATCTATCTATCTATATATATATCCTTTTTCTGAGTATTTTAAAATAAATTTATATGTGTTTTTTTTTTAATTTCCTGAATTGTAATGGTCAAAAACCATATCATTCAATGGCCGGGATTTTGGGCTACTGGTAATAAGATTGGCTGTGTTAATGCATATGTAGTATGTATGTGTAGTATGTGTGTGTGTGTGTGTGTGTGTGTGTGTGTGTGTGTGTGTGAGAGAGAGAGAGAGAGAGAGAGAGAGAGAGAGAGAGAGAGAGAGAGAGAGAGAGAGAGAGAGAGAAAGAGCCAGTAGAAAGTCACCGAGGTAGGAGATGAAGAGTCATATATAAGAAATAGAGATATCACTTTAACTGGATAGTTCCATTCAGGAACTAAATCTGGATAGAGAAGAAAGTCAAAGAAAATAGCCAACAGTGTTGAACACACAGATATATACACATATATTGGTATAGAAATACATCAAAAGCAACAATGAAATAAGCAGTTTTATGGAAGAGAAGAGGCTAAAATGAAGGAAAGTACCAGAAACAGGATATTTACAGACAAATCAAACTTTGTGAATCTGAAAAAGGGGGGAAAATGAGGGAAAACATAAGCCTAGAATCCAAGCAATTCCCTTAATTGACAAATCATTGTTGAACAAAGATAATGAACATAATGGAATATTGTTACCTCACTATCACAAAAGGACCAATCAGAGATTTCTGAAAAGCATACATTTACACAGGGTTTAGTGAGTAGTTCAAAGAAAATAAATTATACAAGGACCACAAATTTTAAAGAAAAAATAACTTTGAAAGATTTAAGTATCAAATTCTTATTGGCACAATATCTAATCACATCTTAGAACCTATATTGATATATGTTATCCACTTCCTGAAAGAAAAAGTGATAGACAAAAGATGCAGAAACAAGCATGTTTGTATATAGATATTGTGGGAATTTGTTATGCATGATCATTTTTATTTGTTAAAGTTTTTTTTTTACTCTTAAAAATAGGGAATGGAGTGCACAAATGGGTTGATAACACGAGTGATACAACAACAACAACAAAAAGACTAATTGAATTTTTTTTTATGAGCAGAAAAGCATAGAATAAAGTTCAAAAAAAAGAGAGAGAAAAGCAGAATACTTCTGATAGTAATGTATGGAATTTATTTTACATATAATTTTTAAAAAAGCAAATAGTATAAAATGGAGATTGAAATTTTTACACACAATTTCAATTTTTTGTTCTGAATTATATATAGAAAAGCTCTTATGATGTTTAAATTCAGAATTTTAAAAATATATTTTAAGAGACAAGCAAAAAAAAACCTCTCTTCATTTAAAGAAATTATGCCATTCCTATCAGACAACTCTCCACAACAGATAGGACACATGCCTAGTATGCTAGGTCACTGTACAGACATTAAATGGGATAAGAACATTCTTCATCTGTACAATATTTCTCAATAGATTGGAAGGTCCTCAAGGAAAGAGATTATTGCTTTTTGCTTCAGTAGACATAGCATCTATCTATCTTAGTGTCTTAACTACAAACCAACTTTATGATTTTTGACAGGTTTATTCAAATGTGAATAAAATCTGAAATTACCTTTATATATATATATATATATATATATATATATATATATATATATATATATATATATGTATATATGCCTCAACCCTGTCTTTATTTTCAACCTGCCTCCTCCATTTACTAAAACTGGTTAATTCTGAGAATACCATACACTACTTTTCACAAACACATTTCTATAGATTTTTAACTTTTTTTAGGCTTTCTAAAACAAAAATGGTCAAATTATTTGGAGCTGACAAAAATAATGGCAAAAACAAGACAGACCGAAAAGACTATATATTCCATTCCCAGGGGAATTAGTACTGCACACAGTTTCTAGTGCTTGGTTCTGTCCTGTTACACATGTGCTAAATAATGGATTTCTACAATTTCCCTTAGGACAGTACTTCAAAATCTAATTCTCATTGTCGGGACATATTTTCTAAGATTTTATCAGAATCTTCTCTTTTCCTCTCTTTTTAATACTGCATTCTATTGTTTGATATTCTCTTCTCTCAGAGTAAATATTTACATTCTTTCAGTTCTCTCTCTCTCTCTCTCTCTCTCTCTCTCTCTCTCTCTCTCTCTCTCTCTCTCTCTCTCTCCCCCTCTCTCTCACTTTGTGTCTCTGTCTCTGTTTCTGTCTCTCTTTCTCTGTGTCTTTCTCTCTTTGTGTCTTTCTGTCTCTCTGCCTGTCTCTCTTTATTTCTTTCTGTCTCTCTCTTTTTTTCAATCACTTTCTCCTGTGGATCATTTTCTCTTATGACTATGAATTTATTTTGCTCTACTCATAATATCTCCAGGATTAACTCAGTTCTTTTTGAAATTCAAGCATCAAATATATAAAATACATTGAATTTTCATATGAATTTCTAGAATGGCACTCATTAGGATTTGAATTTAGACACTCCTTTTAAAGACCCAGTAAGTACATTGTAAACTCTAGTACAAAAGGCAACCCATCAGAAATGTTTAAATCTCCCATTTTCTATTTTAAGATGCAAAAGCAATAATGAAAAGTGCAGGTATGATACTTCCCAGATTGAATCCAGAAAAAAATACATATCTCTTCAGGGTAGATTTGTAAATGCTTATAATCTCTGTGAGGTCTTGTGGAGAATTCTGATTATAGCAAAACTGGGGAGTGATTGTTGTCATAGGAAGCCCATGAAAGACACTTGTTTTATGCCAAAGAGCTTAGATGATTTAGAATTAAATCAAGAAGAGCTTTTGTGTCTTTAAGGTTGAACAGCTTGTTGCTCTCTCCTGGCAAAAAAAAAAAGCTTGACAAGGTTCAGCAGATTTGGTCTTGAGCTCTATCTTTCTTCATCCTTTTGGATGGTGTGTCAAGCAGGTTACACTGTATAAAAAAGGCATATTGGCGATTCTACTTCACTTGGGGATTTAAGATCATTTGTAGCTGCCAGGAGATAGTGAATGAAGCAAATCAAGGTCCCATTTCAGATGTGGTTACATTAGTTGCCTTTATTTAAAGTGTGCAGCATGGACAAGATCTGCCTTTAGAGGACCTGCTTACCTTCTTTCTTTAATCTCATTGAAATTTTTAATGGAGTTTGAAATTTTATGCATTGCAACTTGTAACTAGATAAAATCTAAAATTTATCTCATCATATTTTGTAGATAGATGTTTCCAGGGATATTTTTGGTGGGAGTTGTAATCAGTATAATGCAAGTTTTATCATATATATTTCAACAATTTCAATTGAAGAAACATTTAAGAAATGCCTTAATAGTACTTATACATATATATATATATATGTATATATATATATATACATATATATATCATATATATATGTGTATGTATGTTGATGTATAGATATATACATATATACAAATACTCATATGTATGTGCATTCATGCTATACACACACATTCACAGAACACTCTATGTGCTAGGGATAATAAAAAAACAAACAAAGCAAAACAATCCTCACTTCTGATCAGTTGTTCAATAAGTATTTATTAAAAATTAACTATATGTCAGAAAATACATTAACCTCTGGGAATACAAAGAAAGGGAAAAAACAAAAAGAAAAGATAATTAACCTTTAAAAGTGTCTATTTTAAGACAGGAGACCATATATTCACAAATATGTGTAGACAAGATCCAAATAATTCAACAAGTATTAATTAAACAGGTACTCCATGCCAGTGTAATATTTAAGATATAAAAATGGCTACTATTTTGCTCACAAAAGGAATTAGTTTTCCCCAAAAAGCAACAAAACTGTCCCCTGGACTTTATTGGCTGAAGTTTCCTGATCAGCTAAAAGCATAAAAAGCTTGATACATAAGGAACTTAAGTATCTACAACTTAAAGTGTTTCTGAAGTAGCAATTTTTTGTCCTTCTGACAATATAGAGTGTTTTCTTACAAAGACTGAGAGGAGAGGGAGTAAAGAAGCTAAAACTCTGGATCCTTGTTATATAGCTTGTTTTTTTCAGGCCATAGTAAATCTCCTTGTTAACTGTTCAATGACTTAGTGCTTCATTTTGTTTCAATTGTGAAATCAAAGTAAATGTTCTACCTTCAGCATATTCTTTCCCAACAACTCCACACTGATTGAGTGCTGGGGATAAAAGTACAAATTATGAAACAATTCTTACTAGTAAGATGTTTTTGTAACACTGGAGAGTCTGTTTACAAATATTTAAAACAGTAGTAAATGAAATTTAACCTTAAAGGGAAAAGCAGTAGAAGTTGGGAGGGTTTTGAGTTTGATGCCCTAGAGACATTTCAAACTAGATATAACACCTGAAGCAAGTGACATTTAACTTCTATTTTAAAGGAATTCAGTGTTCTAAAAGTGAAGTAAAGTATCCTGGAAATGAAGTATAACAGTGCAATGGCATAGGCTAGAGATGGGGGTATATTATAAAAGGAAAAATAAGATGATCATTTTGACTGGGTAAGAGATTGGCAGGGGGGAATAATTTGTAATAAGGCTGGAAATAGCAAAGACAATGGTTTTATTTGATCCTAGAAATAATAGAGAGCCATTGAAATTGATGGGGTTGGAAGTGTCAGAAGCTTTGCTTTAAGAAAATCAATTTGGCAACTGCAAAGAGGATAGAATGGAATGACAAGAAATTTGAGTCAGGGAAACCAATTAAGAATCCAGGTGAAAGATGAAAAGGTCTTGAACTAGAGTGGTGGCTATGTGAGGGAAAAGAAGGGGATGTAGGTGAAAGATAATGTCACAAAAAAATAGTTGAATTAGCAATTGATTGCACTGTGGATGAAGGAATCAAAACTGAGATTAAAATTGTGAATCTAAATGTGTAAAAGGATGGAAGTACTTTTGACAAAGATAATGAAGCTCTGTAAAGGAAACCATTTGAAAGGAAATTTCTTTTGAATATGTTAATTTTTGATCTGGACATGTTGAATTTGAGATGCTTATGGGGAATCTAAATAAGGAAATCACATTTTCTATTGTGGGGATTCATCACTACCCTTAACAGGACATGCAAAATAATTTAAAGTCATTGCATAGAGAAAAAAAAATGAATGATAAGAGAAAAATAATGAATTCTTGGAGTCATCAGCAAAGGTTTAACACCGAAGATGGCATGTGAATTGTGCTTTTAAGGAATCTAGATATTATAAAAGGTAACAGTGAAGAGAAAATGTATTTCAGACATAGCAAACACTTGTGCAAAAGTAAGGACTATAATTTATGAGGAATAGCTGGTAAGACAATAGTCAAATAAAATGTACAATATAAAGGAAAGAAACATGAATATGACTAGCAAGATAGACAGGAGTCAGACTGAGGACAAGATGGGTGATTTTAATGTCAAAGTGTTGGGCTAGGGAGATTTTGTTCTATCTGAGATGCAGTAAGAAATCATTAAAGAATTGGAGAATAGTGAACAATATAGATGGTGGTATAGCTATACATAAGGATAAAAATTATAGCTTAATATGTTTCATATGATAAGAAACCAGTGAAAGGCTTTCACAATCATGAAAGCTTTCATAAACAACAAACAAGGAGACACTGATTTCGCCTACTGGATAGAAAGTAGAAAGTTGAAATATTGCCTCATTTCAAAGAAAGTAGAATCCATTTGGAATGTGTATGTATGTATAGAGGAAATTCAACATCTCACAAATAGCAACAATGTAAATGATGACATAATTTTATACACAGGAGAAGTGAGTATAGCATTAAGTGGGAAAAATAAAAAAATTATCTAGCTTTTATGTCACTTGAAGCTTTGAAAAGTTTATGTATTATCTCATTTAATAATTTGAAGGTTTCATGTAAGAAATGGTACCTCTATTGGACCTTGGAGAAAATTATTTAACCAGTCAATTTAGAAGCTGTTGCCTATTGGACAATTTTGAACTTGATACCCCATAGACATTTCAAATTAAATATAACCAGAATAGAATTCATTATCTTCCCTTCTTCTTTGCTTTAACTTCTCTAATGATAGAGTAGTAATATCCTCCTATTTACCCTATATATAACTTTAGTATAATCTGTAACCCCTTCCTTTTAATCACTACATTAATCTAATTGTTGCCAAATCTTGTCATTTCTTTCTTCATGTATTTTAGATCTTTCCTCTTATCTCCTCTCACACAGCTACCACAATGGTTCTTGTCCTCATAACTTTACTTAACTGGACTTTCCAACATAGTACTGATTGATCTTTCTGCCTCAAATTTCTCCGCACTCAAAATCTTCTCTCCATATTGTCACTAAGAGGATATTTTTTCTAAAATATAGGACTGTGTGACCCCTACAACTGAAAGATCTTTTTTTCCCTTTAGAATCAATATTTTCCATTTTATTGCAAAATTTCACATTTTATTGTGTCTTTTTAACATGGATCCACCTTATTCTTCTAATTACATATACACATATGTACATATGTGTGTATCCTCTTCATACACACTAGAGTTCAATGTGAGCCAGTAATAATTGCCCAATTACTGTTCCTCTGTATGATGTACCACCACTTTTGTCTTTCTATTCACTTTCTATTCACTGTCACTATCCACCATGCCTGGAATGATCTCCAATTTCTTCAACTTCTTAAAATTCTTATCTTCTATCAAGACAGCTTAAACTCTAACTTCTGTAGGAGGTCATTCCATTCTCCCAGCAGTTGGTGCCTTTCTCTTTAAGGTTATCTTTTAAAGAGAAATAGGAAAGGCTTCTTATGGAAGATATGACTTTAGCCAAGATTTGAAGTCAAGAATGCTGGGAAAATGAAATGAGGAGGATGCATGTTTCAGGCAGAGAGATAATCAGTATAAAAAACCTAGATTCAAGAGATGCATATTCTTGTTTGAGGAAAAACCAGGAGGCTGATTTCACCAGATTGTGGTCTAGGAAGAGGAATAGGGGCCAATAAGATTAGAAAGATAGGAAAGATCCAAATTATAATGAGCTTCAAAAGCTAAAAAGACTATCCCATTTAATCCTGAAGGTATTAAGGAATGCCTAGAATTTAGTAAAAAGGAGGGTGATGTGATCAGATCTGCTTTCAGAATATCCTAATAACTAATAATAGATTGGAAAATAGGCTTTGATTGTGGAGACATTTGAAACAAGAAAGCACAACAGCAAGCTACTGTAATCATTAGTCCTAGAATGAAGTGGTAAAGGTATGTTCTATACTAATGGCAGTGGCAGAATAGAAAAGGAGGCTATTTAAAAGATATATTAAGGAGGTGAAAATTTGCAGACCATGGCAAAAACATTTATGAGAATGAGGACTCAAGGAAGGAAGACACCCAGGTTTTGAACATAGAAAATGTTGGCTATGCTCAATATCAATAAGAAAATTTAGAAGAAAATAAGATTTTTTGGGGAAAATAATGTGCTCAATTTAGACATGATAAAAGTAAGTTGTCTATATAGCATTAAATTTGATAAGCTTAAGAGGCAATTGAAAATGTGAGACTAGAATGAAGAAAGTCGGACTGAATAAGTATGTCTAAGAATCATGTGCATAAAAATGATAACTGAAATCATGAAAGATGATAATATTCCTAGGTGAAATGTTTTTGAGATAGAAGAGAAGAAGGAAGCTAAGTAGTGCAAAGTATGGAGTGCCAGCCCTGGTGTGAAGGAAGACCTGAGTCAAATCTGACCTCAGGCACTAGTTCTGTGACTCTGAGCAAGTCAATTAGCACCACTTTCCTCAGTTTCCTCATCTGTAATGAACTGGAGAAGAAATGCAAAATTAAAAAAAAAAAAAAAGAAAACACACACACACACACACACAAAAACAAAAACAAAAAAAACAAACAAAAAAAAAAACACTTCAGTGTCTTTTCCAGAAAAACCCCAAATGGAGTCATAGAGAGTTAGACATTACTGAAACAAATGAACAAAAAGAAGAGAAAAGGGCCTGGTATAGAGAACCGAAGTTGACCCCCATGGTTAGCAAGTATGATGTAGATGATGAAACAGAATAAACAGTTAGACAGGAAGGAGAATTAAGAGAGATTAGCTTTCATAGAAACCTAAAGAGAAGAGAGTATCATGAAATAGTGTTCAATAGGTCAAAGGCTTTTAGAGAAGTCAAAAAGGATAAGGACTGAGAAAAGACCATTAGATTTGGTGATTAAGAGATTATTGTAAAGAGCTGGGGAGAGCTGTTTCAGTTGAACAAAGGTCAAACCAGACTATAAAAATTTAAGAAGAAAATGAGAGGAAAGTAAGTAAAGACACCTTTTACAAACAGCTTCTTAAAGGACTTTAGCCACAAAAGTGGTAGAGACATTGGACCTTTGCAAGTGGGAACGAATGGATCAATTAAGGTTTTTTTGTTATTATTAATTACTATTTATTTTTAGGATGGAGGATACATGGGCAAATAGGTAGGTAGTAAAAAAGCAGTCAGTAGACTTTGAGCATTTGAATATTAATGAGAGAATAGAAATGTAAAAGGAATAATATGTTGAAAACAATGAGCTGGAAAAGAATCACTTGTGCTTGTAGAGCAGTTTGCTATTGCAGTGAGAAAAACTTCTTTCACGTGAGATAGGAAAAGGAGGAAATTATGGCAAAAGGAATCTGAAAGATGCCTGAGAAATAAGAGAGAAGAGGATGATGGTAATGACATCATTATTCTCTTTTGAATGGATATTGGGGACCATTGGAAGTTTGAGGGATGAAAAGATGAGTAGAAGAGGGAGGAGGAAATAAACGTGGGATTAATCATTGGATCAAGAGGGCAGAGAGCTACTAATGTCAGATTAATAAGTGTCCATTTTATTCAGTAAACAATGGGAAGACAGAGTTTTTGAACATATGAGACATGTATTCTAAACTGTGCATTAGCAAGTTACCTCATTGGAATAAGAAAATATAAAATAGGTTCAATAATTCATATTTAGGATATTTCTTAAACACAAATATGTGATATTTTAGGACTTTCAGGAATTGATTAGATTTATATTTTTTTAAAAATATAAATATATGAAAATACACCTGAAATATCACTCCCTCATTCAATCTTATCACTATTATGAATAAACTAATACATTATATCCAAATGACATCTAATCTTCACAAACTGAATTAAATTCTGATTGTTCAAACTATTGATATTCATCCTTAGCATTTTCAAAATTTGGAAATAATTTTTGGCAAACTCAAATACATTTAATTTCTCTGGAACTCAATTTCTTCAATATCATTCTTATAGAGTTATTGTAAAGAAGTAATATAGCTAAATAAGAAAGGCAGAGATAAGAAAATCTGGATTCTAGGTGTGACTCAGTTTACTTCCTTTGTCAATTTAGGCATGTCATCTAATTTCTGTGAACTTCAGTTTCTCATGGGTGGTGTGAGACTACTAATAGCAAGTAATAAGGGATTAACTAATTGAACAGGGTTGTGTATTTCAAAGGATATAAGTGCATATGTATAATATATACCTTAAAATAATCATACATTTCAAAAGTTATATCTGACTCCGGTGTACATAGAGTTGATCTCTATACATTAAAGTAGAATAACAATTTTAAGTATTCTTATTAAGTAAGAATTTTCTTTATATACTTCATTATGGCATAAAACTGGTCCAAGTTACCATAGCTTTAAGTGAAGGTGTGACCTGTATGTAGTCTGTAAATCAGTCATGTAAGGACTGAACAACATAGATTCTATGAGTTCATCACCAGGTTGGTCGCAGGAAGATCATTTTTCTTTTTTTTCTTAATTTTTGGCAACAGCATACCAAAATTTTCATATTAAATGTGGTTTGTGATCTGCTTTGGAAAAAGTCATCAAAGTAATGAATTTTTCTTCTTTTGTATAATAAAGCTAAAATGAGATTAAATATCATATGCACAAAACTGTCTTTCAAAGTTTTGGTTTTTTTGTTGTTGTTTTTTAATTTAAATGTGATAGTGTTATAACATTTAAAATTACATAGAAAAGATCCAAAGCAAAGAGGTGACTTTGGAGAGGCTCTCATCATTTTAAATAGAGGATAACATAACACAAAATAGTGTTTTTTTTCCATAATAGAAAGAGCAGAAGCATAATAAAAATAACTTATAATCTAGGGCATAGAGAGAGTGGCAGTTCAAACTAAAAATTAAGAGCTTTCATGGCAGCTAAAGCATACAGAATATTGACATATTGTTATAATAAAAACTTGGATTTCTATGGCATTCTAATGATTATGCAACTTTTTCTTCATGTTGACCTTTAGATTGGGCAAAAATAAAATAATTGTTATTCCCATATTACATTTGAAAAAACTGAAATTTCAAGGACAGATTGTATTTTCAAAGTCACAAATTAGGTATCAGTGCTAGAAGTATCAAACTGTATCAAAATCCATATCCTTAGACCCAGTACAATTTCTTCTCCTACATCACACTCTGTCCCATTGTTATATTCATCAGAAAATAACTATTTTCTTAGAAACCATTAGGAAGCAATATATCTAGAAAGCTGGGACTGTTAGATTCACACAAAAAAGAACTATTTTCTTAATTTATAATATCTTAGAAGCATAATCAATGAGCAAATATTTATTAAATTTCTATCATGTGTCAGGATGCTGTCTTAGGTGGTAGGGATAAAAAGACAAGTTATAATAACTGACCTCAAGGAACAACATTAACCTAAGCAGGCATATATAAAATAAATGAATGTAGTTTTAGATCAAAAAGTAATAGCTGTGAAGGGAATATTGAAAGACTTCATATGGAGCTGCAGCTGAATGAATTAAGGAATTCTGAGGAAGCAAAGAAAATTGAATTTATCCCAAGCAGAGGGACATTCAGGGCAAAGCATAAAGAAGAGGGATGAGTGACATATACTATATAACTGTTAGCTATTATTATATAGGAATCTGATTATAATTATCATAACTATCCTTCCTATACAATAATAGCTAACAGTTATATAGTGCTTACTATATGTCAAGAACTACTCTAAATCCTTTACAATGATTTGATCCTTGCAAAAGGATCTCATTTGATTTTTACAATAACCCTGTGGAGAGAGGAGCTGCTATTAGTATCCCCATTTTGCAGATGAGAATGAGAATGCATTGAGGAAAATACAAGTTAAATGACTTGCCCAGTTAAATAACTACTAAGTATTTAGTCTGGCTTTCAACTCAGGTTCTTCTTAACTTCAGGCCCAGCATTCTATTCACTAGTTACCTATCTATCTATATATTATATCAGATAAATTTATCAGATGCTTTAGATAAGTAAAACCTTGTAGTAGGACAGGGGTATTAGTAGCAAAGAAAGAGATGTACTCATAGCTCAAGATCCTATATGATTTGTCAAAAAAAAAAATCTTAACTTTATTAGTGATTTTATAGAATATTTCACCCATTTAAACATAGCACCAATTAATTTTAAAGGGAGCTGAGCTGGCTAAAGTTGGAAAATATGACTTTTACTTAATCAATAGCAGTATAGAAAATGACTAGTAAAAACACCTTTGAGAATCCAGGTTGTGTGATAGCTTAAACTTTTTTTTTTGAAGATTCTCTTGTAATATATTTGCTAGCAGTAGAAATCAAACATTTAGTAAAATATGTATATAATCCTATAGCACTCCTTTCAGCAAGTTTTTGTGCAGTCATTTCAATTGTGTACAACTCTTCATGCTCCACTTGAGCTTTTCTTGGCAAAGATACTACAGTTGTTTGACATGTCCTCCAATTCATTTTATAAATGAAGAAACTGAGAAGACAGAGTTTTGTGATTTGCTTAGTGTCACATAGCATGTAAGTGTCTAAAGACAAATTTGAATTCACTTGACCACAGGTCTGGCACTCTATGGTATCAAATGTAGGTAGGAACTAATATGGCACTCATTATTTGTATTTGAAAACAATTGCTCCCAGAATCTAGCAGTTAACAAATTGGTTTCAAAAGAGTTGCTAACCTGTTTAAATGGCATATTTAACTGTGAGTATGGATCTGAAAACTCAAGCTGACTTTGCCATCAGTTGATGTTGTTTTTGTTTATAATGTGCATTTAGTTAACATTTGACATTAATAAATGTGTGTCTTTTATTTTAAAAAAGCATAAATGCATCTTTGATTTGCTCAGGAAAGAAGAAAAGTCCACATAAAATACAATAGACACTTTATAGGACATTACCCCATAATTAATTCCATCAGAATAAATCAAAGCTCTAATTATAGACACAAAAATCTATTCAATACTGTGTAATATTTATGCAAAATACTACTCTTAGCACTTATCAGCTAAACTGTAATGTCTCTGTAGAGCTGATATAGCAATTTTGAGACTATCTCATCCTCTTTGGCCTCTCTTTTCCAGCTTGATGTGCAGAGTGTCTGATGATAGTACAATTCCATTAAAAATAAAAACCCTGCAAATCTCTACTGACAATTAATGTAATTCTACCATTAAGATACATGTGTATTCATTTTTGAAAATGAAAAACAAAGTAGCTGACTCAATAGGCAATTATTTTCCTCTGAAATTTTCTAGTATCTCTATGTGGTTTACCCACCAATTTAACTACTTAAAATTTTCATTATATACTTGAGAAATAAAGACATTTGTTTTTACTTTAAATTCCAGTAGAAGATTTGGAAATTAATTCAAGATGAATTTTCCATTATGTAATCAGAATTGGAGTTATTTATTTATTTGTTTGTATTTTTTGTTTACTTATTTAAAAATAGTTAGAGGCAGCATTGAATGGAAGAGAAATACCAAATTTGGAATTAAAAGACATGACTTCTTGTTCAGCATATACCACTGAGTTGCATTACCTTAAATATATCTCTATTCATTGAACTCAAAATTTTTTTATCTATATAATTTTGGATTTGAACTATAGATAGATAGGGGCATCCTTTAAAACATGTCGGATTAGGAGCATGGTTTAGTAGATATAAGTATTATTTAACTTGGAGTCAGAAAGTTCTAATTTCAAATATTGACCTTAATAACTATTAGCTGTGTGATGTTGGGCAAGTTATCCTCTGAATCTCAGCTTTTTCAGATTTTTAATTATCAGTGTCAGTGATCTGATCTGTGTCAATGAAAGCAGTTCCTCCATCGTCAAAATCATGGAATATATAATTTAAAGTCAAAAAGTGCATTAGCAATCATGTCCTCAGGTCTAATTCCTCTCATTTTACAGATGAGGACTAACTGAGGCCCAGAGTGATTAAGGGTTTACCCAAAGTCACAGAAATAGTAAGTAGCAAAACTGCAATTCAGACTGAGGTTCTCTGATTCTCCATTCATTTATAAGATATTTTCAAGTTCTAAACAGCTATGATATCTGATCTTTCTAGGGTCTCAGGCATGAACTGGAGTCTTATTGTACCTTCATGATATTTAGTTCAATTTATTCATATGTAAAAAAAAAAAATCTCCTCTACAATATACTTTACAAGTAACTATTCAGTCTGCTTGATAACATGCAGTGAAGGTGATGAGGGCAATAGCCCCTTTGAGATTCCTTGTCTGATCTACAACTTCCTTTGGGACTGCTCTTTGATTTACAAGATCTGTATCTGAGCCAGTTTGGACTATATCCAGCCCCCACCGGATCTGAGCTGGCTTGAATCTCCTCAACCCCCAACTATCTGCTCAAATTTCCTGAAAACAGTTTCTTCCTTATCTCAAAAGCCCACCAAAAATTTGCCCACTGCCCTAGGCTCCTTGAAGCAAATAAAAGAGCCTAGGTGGAATCATCCCTCATCAGAGAGTTGAAAGATTCCAGCATCACACTCTCTCCATCCCGCCACCTCTGGTTGGTGTATTTCCTCCTCTATCTAATGCTTTTACTAACCAGACTTAAACCTTGCTTCCAAACCTTGCAATAAACCTCCTTTCATCAATCTAGGTTTTCGGGCCTGTAAATTCATTTACAGGGGACTCTCGCCACCACTAGACCTGATTTAATTTTGTATCCTTGTGCCGAATCCTAAGGGGTTGCAGGGGAGCTCCGTTTGACTCCCTGTACCCCAATCCTGCCACTAGACCTCAATTAATCCTATTGAGGTATATACCTCATCATTAGGTATTTACTTCATCATTTGGTTCCCTGATACCTCATCAAAGGGAAAATCATTACTTCCTGAATCAGTCCAACTTTAATTAGATAACTGGGTAAAATTTGCTTAATTTTGCTTTCTACCCATTGCTCATATTTCTACTCCCTGGGTTTAGTCAGAATAATTCTAATCCTTGTTATTCCTTAGAACGTTTGAAGGCAGCTATCATGTCTGAACTAATTTTTCCCTTCTATGTTACAAACATTATCTTCTACCAATCTTTATTTGGAATAGTTTTGAGGTTTTTCATCAGAAAATTAGGATATCCCATTATGAAACAGCATTTTTAGTACACAAAATGCTTCCAAAACAACACAGGCACTTAACTATTTCCTGGAGCATATTTCACACATTGAAGTACAGAGCTCTAAAATCATAAAAATGCTTTGGGATTTAGCTAAATTCTGTACAGAGACGTTGAGAATTCATTGCTCTGACCTTTTTAGGAACTGGTATTGTTGCACATACTCACACAGAAGTCAAGAGTCTTTTTAAGCATATAAAAAATATGTGAAGTTTTACCATGTATGGATAAATTGAATGAAGACTACTCATGGGAATGTGGCTTTGAGCTATACTCTAATTGTGACTAGAAACTTTACAATAACAAGTTGAGCTAAAGCTAAAAAGCTGCAGGTGTTCAATTGTTTTCCATGAAAATTTCCTCTCTTGTTCCTACTACCTCTTAATTAGTATTTAAGTACTTCTTTTAAAGGTGATGATGTCTTTAGGAATTCATGTAACAGAGTACCTGCCTGAATAGCAGTTCTCTAGGGAAATTTAAATTCTAGTATAGATTTCCACGTTTAAAGTGTTCATGGGGATGGGGGCTTCTGGTTTATTTAGTCTTGTGTTTTGCAGTTTGTGTTTTGCACTCCTATACAGAGATCTTGTTTATTTGCAGTTGTCTTTTTCATGAGATTGTAATAAATCCCTTTTTTGCTTTTTCTCACCTCAAGAGTCTCTGAGTGTTTTTGTGATTGCTACTATATCACACATACAACAAAAGTAAATAATAATAATAATAATAATAATATCTAAGGATTTAATGTAGAGTTGGGTGGGTGATAATTACAAGATTTTTTCCCTCATTCCTAAAAGAAAGGAAATCACATTTTGTGAAATATTTACCTATGAGATTTGGATTTTTTGTATGGGAAAATTTAATTTATACGTTTAGACTCCTTATGTCTCATCAATGTATTTATTATCTTAAAAACAACCACAAACTTGCTAAAGAAAGCTTTTGGAAATTATTCATACTTAGATCAAAATTTAATGTGTTTTTTTTTCTCCTGAGTTTGCATTAAAAGCAAATGCTCAAAAAAGATTCAGTTTAGTTGAATCTTATCTAAAGTGAAAACATAAATGGGAATATGTGAGCAAAGGGAAAAGTTATAATTGTTCTGGGAGTGATAATATTTAGTTTCTTGACATTTTTGGAGTTATAGTCTAAGACATATTGTTGAGGTAGCAATTTTGCTTTAGAATGGATACATAAACACCTGCTTGATGAGGATTTTAACCTATATGAGGATCAGAGAAAAAATAAGTGGAGGTTTAATGGAACATTTTTATGCTTAGTCCCTAAACTACATGTATTTAGAAGTAGCTATGGCCTTCAGTCAAATGTTTGAAAATTCAGAATCATTACCTATTTGAAGATAACACCACTGACTATGTTGTTTCCCAGGACAGATCTATCAATGTGGAGAGAATTGTGTTTGCATTTGTTTATAGCAGTGTGCCTCAAATGTTCCCACTATGCTATTTAAAACAAACCTTAGTGTTTGGCGGAGCAGAGCCAAGATGGCAGAGAGCAGACACAAGTTTCTGTGACCTCCTCTGACCTTCTTTCAAACTAACAGCAGATTAAACCTCTAAACTGGTTTTGAAATGACAGAACTCCAAATATTTGGATCACAATAATCCAGAAGAAGATACTTCAGAAGAACTTCAGATCAGGTCTGTTTCAATGGGCAAGGGGACAGTCTGTCAAGCTATCTGACTCACAGCATAGGGACTCAGGGGAAAGAAGCTGGAACAGGAAGCCATAGCATTGTAGCATTTGCATACCTGGGAATCTTCTGTGAGGCTCTTAATCTACCCTGGCTTTAGAGAGTGCAGGTATAATTTGAATTTATTATGATAAGATGAAAAAGAAACTAAAGTTGGAAAGGAGATTGTACTGGAAAATAGGGAAATGGAGATAAAATGAGAGGAATTAAATCTCCTGAAGAGGCAAAGAAGAAGACCTATTATAATTGAGGGAAAGAAGGGAAGAGAATTAATCTTACTCTCATCAGATTTAGCTCAAAGAGACGCATATTTGGTTTCACAAAGAAACTTGTCTCACCTTATAGGAAAATGGGAAGTGAAAGGGGAAAAGAAAGAGGAAGGCAAAAAGAAGGGAAAACAGAAGTAGTAAGGGAAAGGTGTAAGAAAGAGGGAGGGGCTGTTAAAAGTGAGGGTATTTCAGGGAGGTGGTGATCAGAAGCAAGGGAGGAAGGAAGAGGGAAGGGAAAAAGAAAAGCATAAATTGGGGTAAATATGATGGCAGGAAATACAGAATTAGTTATTTTAACTGGGAATGTGAACAGGATGAACTCTTCCATAAAATGGAATTGGATAGTAAGTTAAAAGCTAGAATCCTATAATATTTTGTTTACAAGAAACAGATTTAAGAAGAGTGATAGAAACAGAAAAAAGGTGGAGCAGAATCTATTATGCTTCAGGTGAAGTAAAAAAAAAAAAAAAAGGCAGGATTCATGTCAAGCAAAAACAAAAATAGATCTAATTAAAAGAGATAAGGAATGAAACTATATCTTGCTAAAGGGTACCACAGATGATGAAGTAATATCAACACTAAACATATATATATATATATATATATATATATATATATATATATATATATATATACCAAGTTGTATAGCATCCAATTCCTAGAGGAGAAGTTAGGAGAGCTCCAAGAAGAAATAGAAAGTATAAAACTGAGTTGTCTCAAACTTGCTCTCTCAGAACTAGATAAATCCAATCATAAATTAAATAAGAAAGAAGATAAGGAGGTAAACAGAATTTTAGAAAAGTTACATATGATGGATCTTTGGAAAAAAATGAAAGGAGACAGAAAGGAGTATACTTTTTTTTCCCTTGGTGGTTCAGGGAACCTATACAAAAATTGACATTGTTTATGGGCAAAAACCTCAAAATCAAATGCAGAGAGGGGCGGAGCCAAGATGGCGGAGAGGAAACACACGACTCAGTGAACGTCCTCACTCCCTCACAACCAATTAGATAAATTAAGTCTCAAAATTAGCTCAGGATTGATAGATACCACAAGGACTGGAAGCACGACTTACCAGCTGAAGAGAATCTGGAGTTTCAACAGGAAAGGTCAGTTCTCAGGGGAGGAATAAGAAAGACCAGCACAGACGGTGGGGTAGGGGCACACTGCGCCCATTGCGCTGGGAGGGGCTCTGGGATCAGAGAAGCCACTGAGGTAAAGGAATCTGGCACAGGCTGTTAGCTCTTCTCTGCTAATTATTTAGCAGTTCAGAAGAGAAAGCCAAAATATTTTAAAACTCAGATTAGATTTTCCCCGGACCCTGGGGGTGACTCAGGCACCAGGGGGTGTGGCCTCAGCTACCTCCTGAGAATAGTTAAGAGACTGACAAGTGGGTGGATACGGCCCAAGGCAACACACACTGCCTAACTTAGCTGGAGGGAGTGGAACTCAGCTCCAGGAAGTCCCAGAGAAGCGGAACCTTTGAACTAGGGACCGCGGTTTCTGGCAGACACTTCCAGTTTGAGCGCAGGGGCTTCTTATGTCACCTGCTGCAGACACCCACTCCCCACCCGGACACATAGCCTGGGCTTCCTGCAGTCTTCACTATTCTACGCCCTCGAAGCACAGCAGTGCTAATCACCTCTGAGGCACTCCCAGGGAGAGGGTGGGGAACTCTCTCCCAGAGCTCTCTCTTAGCTCAGGCTCAGGAGCCGCTGCATCCATCCCGTCTGGGAGGAAGCTGGTAAAGAAGTAAATAATTTCCTACCCCAGAGACAGACCCCAAAAGATTTTTTTTAAGTATGAGCAAAAAAGCTAGAAAAACCATAGATTCCTTCTATACAGAGAAAGAGCGGGTGTCCAACCCCGAGGAAGTTGACAGCAGAGAATCAGATAACAACCTAAAGGGGAACGATTCCTGCCCCCCATCACATAACTCTCTCCTAGAAGAAGCTCTTAAGAAATTGAGGGAGATCGAAGAAAAATGGGGCAAGGAAAGGGAAGTTATGATAGAGAATAACAATGTCCTGAAATCGGAGTTGGAAAAAATAAAGAATTCACAGGAGATGCAGGGAAACAAAATTAGTGAATTAGAAAAGGTTAAAAAAACACAGGAAAGTAGGATATCTGAATTGGAAAAGATAAAAAAGTCTCAAGAAAATAGAATTTCTGAATTGGAAAAAGAAAATAATTCTCAAAAAAAAAAAATTAGGGAAATGGAAAAAAACTCAATAGAGCAAAATAATTCATTTAAAAACGAAATTGGGCAGTTACAAAAAGAACTAAAAACTGTGAAAGAAGAAAATAACTCCTTAAAAGTCAGGATGGAACAAATAGAAATGAATGATTCACAGAGAACCCAAGAATCAGTCAAACAAAACAAAAAAAATGAGAAGCTGGAGAACAACGTCAAATACTTACTGGGAAAATCTATAGACCTGGAAAATAGATCTAGGAGAGATAATCTGCGGATTATTGGACTTCCAGAAAACTATGACCAAAAAAAGAGCCTAGATTCTATTTTACAGGAAATTATCAAAGAGAACTGTCCAGAGATAATAGAAACAGAAGGGAAAGTAGATGTGGAAAGAATTCATCGAACTCCTTCTGAAATAGACCCTAAAAAAAGAACACCACGGAATATTGTGGCTAAGCTGCAGAATTACCACACAAAGGAGAAAATCCTGCAAGCAGCTAGAAAAAAACAATTTAAATACCAAGGTGCCACAATAAGGGTCACCCAAGATCTGGCTGCCTCCACATTAAAAGATAGAAGGGCCTGGAACCTGATATTCCGAAAGGCAAAAGATCAAGGACTGCAACCAAGAATGAACTACCCAGCTAAGTTTAGCATCTTTTTCCATGGAAGAAGATGGTCATTCAATGAAACAGAGGAATTCTATATGTTTCTAAGAAAAAAACCAGACTTAAACAAAAAATTTGATCTACATCCACAAGACTGAAGAGAAACAGAAAAAGGTACACAGAACCCTTGAGAACTGTAACTTTGTTGTGGGTATATAAAAAATACTCAAGGATAATTTGATTTTACTGATATAAAAGAAAAAAAGGGGGGTGTGGTAAAGGGAAGGAGGTCGGTTCAGAAAAAGGGGAAGGAGTGATAAAAAGAGGGAAACTACATCCCAGGAAGAGACATAGAAAATACACCATATCTGAGGGAACTTAGTGAGGGGGAGAATCATTGTGTGAATCTTACTCTCATCAGAAGAGGCTCAAAGAGTAAATAATTAACATATTTGTTTTTCAGAGAATTTTCTCTCACCTCATTAAAAGGGGGGAGAGGAAAAGGGGAAAGAAAAAGGAGAATAAGTGAAGGGACTTGGAGGGAGGGGGGAGGGATCCTAAAAAAAAAAAAAAAAAGAGGGAGGGTTGCGCGTCACAAGGGGGGTCTGTAAATTAAATATCGGGGAGGGGGATCAGGGGGGTCAAGGGAAAAAAGTATAATCTGGGGTTAATACGATGGCAGGAAATACAGAATTAGTAATTTTAACTGTAAATGTAAATGGGATGAACGATCCCATCAAACGGAGACGGATAGCAGATTGGATCAAAAAGCAGAACCCTACAATATGTTGTCTACAGGAAACACACTTAAAGCAGGGAGATACATACAGAGTAAAGGTAAAAGGTTGGAACAGAGCTTATTATGCTTCAGGTAAAGCCAAAAAAGCAGGGGTAGCTATCCTTATCTCAGATCAAGCAAAAGCAGAAGTAGATCTCGTTAAAAAAGATAAGGAAGGAAACTATATCCTGCTGAAAGGTAGCATAAATAATGAAGCCATATCAATACTAAACATATATGCACCAAGTGGTATAGCATCTAACTTTCTAAAGGAAAAGTTAAGAGAACTGCAAGAAGAAATAGACAGTAAAACTATAATAGTGGGAGATCTCAACCTTGCACTCTCAGATTTAGACAAATCAAACCACAAAACAAACAAGAAAGAAATTAAAAAAGTAAATAGAACATTAGAAAAACTAGGTATGATAGACCTTTGGAGAAAACTGAATGGCAATAGGAAGGAATATACTTTCTTCTCAGCAGTTCATGGATCCTATACAAAAATTGACCATATATTAGGACATAAAGATCTCAAAATTAAATGTAGGAAGGCAGAAATAATAAATGCCTTCTTCTCAGATCACAATGCAATAAAAGCTACATTCAGTAAAAAGTTAGGGGTAAATAGACCAAAAAGTAATTGGAAATTGAATAATCTCATCTTAAAGAATGACTGGGTGAAAGAGCAAATTATAGAAACAATTAACAATTTCACCCAAGATAATGATAATGATGAGACATCATATCAAAATCTTTGGGATGCAGCTAAAGCAGTAATAAGGGGAAATTTTATATCTTTAGAGGCTTATTTGAAGAAAATTGAGAAAGAGAAGACTAACGAATTGGGCTTACAACTTAAAAGGCTAGAAAAAGACCAAATTATAAACCCCCAACCAAAAATTAAACTCGAAATACAAAAATTAAAAGGAGAAATCAATAAAATTGAAAGTAAAAAAACTATTGAATTAATAAATAAAACCAAGAGTTGGTTTTATGAAAAAGCCAATAAAATAGATAAACCTTTGGTAAATTTGATCAAAAAAAAGAAAGAGGAAAATCAAATTGATAGTCTTACAAATGAAAAGGGGGATCTTTCCACCAATGAAGAGGAAATTAGAGAAATAATAAGGAGTTACTTTGCCCAACTTTATGCCAATAAATTTGATAACTTAAGTGAAATGGATGACTTTCTCCAAAAATATAGGCTCCCTAGATTAACAGAGGAGGAGATAAATTGCTTAAATAGTCCCATTTCAGAAAAAGAAATAGAACAAGCTATTAATCAACTCCCCAGGAAAAAATCCCCAGGGCCAGATGGATTCACATGTGAATTCTACCAAACATTTAAAGAACAATTAGCCCCAATGTTATATAAATTATTTGAAAAAATAGGGGATGAAGGAGTCCTACCAAACTCCTTTTATGACACAGACATGGTACTGATACCTAAACCTGGTAGATCGAAAACTGAGAAAGAAAATTATAGACCAATCTCCTTAATGAATATTGATGCTAAAATCTTAAATAAGATATTAGCAAAAAGACTTCAGAAAATCATCTCCAAGATAATACACTATGATCAAGTAGGATTTATTCCAGGAATGCAGGGCTGGTTTAATATTAGGAAAACTATTAATATAATTGACCATATTAATAATCAAATTAATAAGAACCATATGATCATCTCAATAGATGCAGAAAAAGCATTTGACAAAATCCAACATCCATTCCTACTAAAAACTCTTGAGAGTATAGGAATAAATGGATTATTCCTTAGAATAATCAGGAGTATATATTTAAGACCGTCAGTAAGCATAATATGCAATAGAAATAAACTGCAACCTTTCCCAGTAAGATCAGGAGTGAAACAAGGTTGCCCACTATCACCATTACTATTCAATATAGTACTAGAAACGCTAGCCTCGGCAATAAGAGCCGAGAAAGAGATTCAAGGAATTAGAGTAGGAAATGAGGAAATCAAACTATCACTTTTTGCAGATGACATGATGGTATACTTAGAGAACCCCAAAGACTCTGCTAAAAAGCTACTAGAAATAATTCAAAATTTCAGCAAAGTGGCAGGATACAAAATAAATCCACATAAATCCTCGGCATTTTTATATATCACTAACAAAATGCAACAGCAAGAGATACAAAGAGAAATTCCATTCCAAACAAATGTTGAGAGTATAAAATATTTGGGAATCCATCTACCAAAGAAAAGTCAGGAATTATATGAGAAAAATTACAAAACACTTGCCACAAAAATAAAGTCAGATTTAAATAATTGGAAAGACATTCAGTGCTCTTGGATAGGCCGAGCGAATATAATAAAGATGACAATACTCCCCAAACTAATCTATTTATTTAGTGCTATACCAATCAGACTCCCAAGAAACTATTATAATGACCTAGAAAAAATAACAACAAAATTCATATGGAAGAATAAAAGGTCAAGAATTGCAAGGGAACTAATGAAAAAAAACTCAGAGGAAGGTGGTCTAAGTGTACCTGATCTAAAGCTATATTATATAGCAGCAGTCACCAAAACCATTTGGTATTGGCTAAGAAATAGACCGGTAGATCAGTGGAACAGATTAGATACAAAGGACAAAAAAGGATACATCTATAGCAATCTAATCTTTGACAAACCCAAAGATTCCAACATTAGGGATAAAAATTCATTATTCGGAAAAAACTGTTGGGAAAACTGGAAATTAGTATGGCAGAAATTAGATATGGATCCACACTTAACACCATATACCAAGATAAGATCAAAATGGGTCCATGATTTAGGCATAAAGAGGGAGATAATAAATAGATTAGAGGAACAGAGGATAATCTACCTCTCAGACTTGTGGAGGAGGAAGGAATTTATGACCAGAGGACAACTAGAGATCATTATTGATCACAAAATAGAAGATTTTGATTACATCAAACTAAAAAGTTTCTGTACAAATAATACTAATGCAAACAAGATTAGAAGGGAAGTAACAAATTGGGAAAATATTTTTAAAAACAAAGGTTCTGACAAAGGTCTCATTTCCAAAATATATAGAGAACTGACCCAAATTTATAAGAAACCGAACCATTCTCCAATTGATAAATGGTCAAAGGATATGAACAGACAATTCTCAAAGGAAGAAATTGAAACTATATCCACTCACATGAAAGAGTGTTCCAAATCACTACTGATCAGAGAAATGCAAATTAAGACCACTCTGAGATACCACTACACACCTGTCAGATTGGCTAAGATGACAGGAACAAATAATGACAAATGTTGGAGGGGATGTGGGGAAACTGGGACACTAATACATTGCTGGTGGAGTTGTGAAAGAATCCAGCCATTCTGGAGAGCAATCTGGAATTATGCCCAAAAAGTTATCAAACTGTGCATACCCTTTGACCCAGCAGCGCTACTACTGGGATTATATCCCAAAGAAATACTAAAGAGCGGAAAGAGACATATATGTGCCAAAATGTTTGTGGCAGCTCTTTTTGTTGTAGCTAGAAACTGGAGGATGAATGGATGTCCATCAGTTGGAGAATGGTTGGGTAAATTGTGGTATATGAAGGTTATGGAATATTATTGCTCGGTAAGAAATGACCAGCAGGAGGAATATAGAGAGGCCTGGAGAGACTTAAATCAACTGATGCTGAGTGAAATGAGCATAACCAGAAGATCACTGTACACTTCAACAACAATGCTGTATGAGGATGTATTCTGATGGAAGTGGAAATCTTCAACATAAAGAAGATCCAACTCACTTCCAGTTGATCAATGATGGACAGAGGTAGCTGCACCCAGAGAAGAAACACTGGGAGGGGAATGAAAATTGTTAGCACTAATATCTGTCTGCCCAGGTTGCATGTACCTTCGGATTCTAATGTTTATTGTGCAACAAGAAAGTGATATTCGCACACATGTATTGTACCTAGACTATATTGTAACACATGTAAAATGTATGGTATTGCCTGTCATCGGGGGGAGGGAATAGAGGGAGGGGGGGTAAATTGGAAAAATGAATACAAGGGATAATATTATAAAATATATATATATATATATATATATATATATATATATAATAAAAAAATAAATAAATAAATAAATAAATAAAAAAAAAAAAAAGAAGAAGAAAGGGGAAGAAAAAGGTGGGGTGACAAAAAAGAAAGAAAATAAAATAAGACAGTGTTCAAAAAAAAAAAAAAAAATCAAATGCAGAAAGGCAGAAATAGTAATTGCATTTTTAGTGATCATAATGCAATAAAAATCACATGCAAATAAAGGCCAGGGGAAAATAAACCAAAAATTAATTGAAAGCTAAATAATCGAATCCTAAAGAATGAATAGGTGAAACAACAAATTATAGACATAATTAATAACTTCATCCAAGAAAATGACAACAATGAGACATGTCATAATTTGTGAGATGTAGCCAAAGTGGTTATTAGGGGAAATTTTAAATTTCTAGGTGCTTACTTGCATCAGATAGAGAAAGAGAAGATCAATGAATTGGGATTACAACTAAAAACGTTAGAAAAAGAACAAATTAAATTAAAATCTCTAATTAAATACTAGATTTGAAATTCTAAAAATAAAAAGGGAGATCAATAAAATTGAAAAAAAAAACTATTCAATTAATAAATAAAACTAAGAGTTAGTTTTATGGAAAAAATACAAAAAAATAGATAAACCTTTAGTAAATTAAATCAAATTAGAAGAAGGAAAGAAAAAAATCAAATTGTCATTCTCAAAAATGAAAAGGGAGAACTTTCCACCAATGAAGAGGAAATTAGAGCAATAATTAGGAGTTATTGTGCCCAACTATATGTCAATAAGTTTGATAATCTAAATGAAATGGATTAAATGAAATGGATTAAAAGAAAAGCAATTGGCAAAATATTTTTATAATTAAAGCATTCTGATAAAGGCCTCATGTTTAAAATATATAGAGAACTGACTCAAATTTATAAGAATTCAAACCATTCTTCAATTGATAAATGGCATAAGGACAATTTTCAGATGAAATTGAAACCGTTTCTAATCATATGAAAAGGTTCTCTAAATCACTATTGTTCAGAAAAAAATGCATATAAAGAAAACTCTCATGTGCCACACACCTCTCAGATTGGCTAAAATGACAGGAAAAAGTACTGATGAATGTTGGAAGTGATATGGGAAAACTGAGACACTAATACATTGTTGGTGGAATTGTGAATGGATCCAGCCTTTATAGGGAGCAAATTTGAGCAACTGCTCAAAAGATTTTCAAACTGTGCATACCCTTTGGCCCAGCAGTGTTTCTAGTGGGTTTATATCCCAAAGAGATTTTAAAGCTGGGAAAGGGACCCACATGTGCAAAAATGTTTGTGACAGCCCTTTTTGTACTAGCAAGAAACTGGAAACTAAGTAAATGCCTATGAGTTGGAGAATGGCTGAAATATGTTATGGTATATGAATGTTATGGAAGAAACTGAGAAACAACCAGAAGGATGATTTCAGAGATGGTTGGAGAGATCTACATGAACTAATGCTAAATGAAATAAACAGAATCAGGATTTTATTGTACACAGCCACTGCAAGATTATAAGATGATCAATGAAGGAAGTGGCTCTTCAAATCAATGAGACAATTCAGACCAGTTCCAATCATTTTGGAATGATGCATCTGCATCTAGAGAGAGGACTCATGGAAATAATCAAAAGTGTAAGTTATCTTTTCCCCAAATAATGTAAGCTCCTTTTGGGGCAGACACAGACTTTTGTGGTCAGGGGTAGTGGCCTCTGATTTGAAAATAATTTTTTTTATAATTTGCCTTTATCTTTTTTCTATTGCCTTCCCCCTTCTAGAATGTAAGTTTCTTGGAAACAGGGACTAGCTATGTAATGAGGAGTGGAGATTCATGTCTGTAACTTCTGTATCATCCAGTTAATGGGGAATCAGGGGAGGAACTTGTGCTTCAAAATAGGAAATATCTTTGGAGTTTCAAAGGTGTGCGTACTCATTTAGGTACCCATCCTTTCAAGAATGTAAAATAAATCTTTCCTACATTCTTCAATGACTCAGTGCAGTTATGATAAAGCTATTTTGTTTCTTATATCCAAGATCCTTTATTAATGAATAACTCAACAAAATAATTGGGCAATGTTATATGTCAGTGATGTCAAAATAAAATAGAAATGGCAGCTGTACAAAAAGATAAATATATACATAAACTGTATATAAGGATTCCTGAGGGTTGCATATTAGAATAGAAAATTCCATATTTATTTTATATATTGTTAAATATTTCAAAATCACATTTTAATGTAATTAAGCTAACTAAACCTTCTTGGTTGACACTTAATCTAAGAGACTCAGTTTGGCAGACTTTTTTTTTTGGGGGGGGGAATTTGCACGTGAATTTTCTCATTGGTATAGAAGTTGGAGGAAAATTTTCTTGTAAGGTTCTTGTAGTTTTTAATGCAGGAATTATGCCCTTTAAAATGTTCTTACTACTTGCTGCGTAGTAAGTACTTTTAATAAATGCTTGTTGAATTGAATTGGGCAAGTCTGACTTTAAAAATCTAGCACTAAACATCAAGATTTACTTTCTTCAAAGAATAGCAGAAGTCAAAGTTAGAAAGGACACCAATAACCATTTAGCTTAATCTGTATATGGAAAATCTATTTTTTTCTAAAACATGCCCAACACATTATAATTAAGCATTTGTTTTAAGACTTCCAATGAATGAGAATCCACTGTCACCTAACGCAACTAATTCTATTTATTGGTTGATCTAATAGGAAGAGTTGATTTTGTTTGCTTATTAATTTATTTTGGACTTTTCTGATACATTAATCCTAAATCTTCCTCTTTTCCTGTCCTGCCCATTAGAGACACATAGAATAAGTCTAATCAACAATTCTTCAAGCACATAAAATAGCTATTATGTCCCTTGGTATTTCTCTTTTCGATGCTAAGCATTCTCATTTCCTCAATAAGCCTCAGATGATATGAATTCAAAAGCCATTCCCCATTATGGTTGCCCTCACTAAAACTTCATGCAAAAATTGAACAAAACACTACTCATGGAAATGTGGGATTTTGAATTTCCTTATTTCTGGTGATTGCTGCAATGTGCTTTTTTATAAGCTCTATTATCTTGTTTCCACAATAGTAAGTATTTAAAGGATAATTACTATATGTTCAATTCTGTGTTACATTCAGGAGAGAAAATATATGGGTAAATTATTCCTGGATGAAGAAAAAATGTGATAATATATAGAATATATAGGTCTTGCCCTCAGAAAATCCAGCCAGAGGAAAGACACACATGACTTCTTTTTTTAAGCATTAAAATTTATTCCATCAAATGAAAAGAGAGGTATCATAGACCTTAAAGGAACTTAGTATTTAGGGTACTTAGTGTTACTTGGACAAAAATAATGACCAATATGCATTTCGCAACAGATTATGCAAATGTGAGAATTTTCAGTTTTACTCTGGTAAAAGAAAATAAGCTCCCTAAATGTAATAAACTCTAGTTTTTTTGAGGGTAGAAGCTGTTTTCATTTTGTGTTTGTATCACCAATATTTAAAATAATTTATCATTGTGTTAGAATTAGATTGGATGAGTATATATCTACTTTTTTGCCTTTCCTGTTTTCTCACACATCACTCCCTTCCACTTCTTAACATATTAACTTATTTGCTATTTTGCATACATGATGCTTCATCTTCCATCCACATTCCATTCAATTCCACTGGCATCCCTCATTGATTACAATTTTCTACCCACTTTCCCACTCTCTTCTACTTCTTGAAATTCCTGGTTTACTTCAAGATTCAATTTAAGTAGTACTTTTTCCATGAAGTTTTCATTCAATTGGCAAAAATTTATTAAGATACTACTTTGTGCTACCAACTGTCCTAAATACTGGAAATACAAATACAAAGAACAAATTAATCCATATGCAAAATTCCCATGATAAACTAACAGAAAAGTAAATATGGATTTAGATATACACAATATGAGTAAGAACATAGAAAAGACTTGAGAAAGACTTTAGCTTAAAAAAACCAAGGGCTTTTATTCTATCCACGGTCATCTCTAACCATCCTGATCTATAATTTGCCACTGATCAAGAGGATTCCAGAGAAGAAAGTGAGACTGGTGACTTCCCATAGCCCAGACTCATATAAATCAAATTCACTTGCAATTTAGATATCAACTTCCTGATGTCCTTATTTGTGCTTTTCAAGACTTAAAGACAAACAACAGTCTATGATTAGTAGTAACTGCCCCACTAGGGACCCAACTAGCCAATTCCAATTTGTCAATGCTGCTCCTTCATTCCTTCCTTCTTTCTCTTCTTCCTTTCTTCCCTTCCTCCTTCCTTCTTTCTTTCCTCTCCTCTTCCTCCTATTCACATAGAAAATTATGCTCATATTTATATTCTGCTCAAAGGAATATCCATTTTGATCACTGAAATTTTTCAAGAAATCTTACAGACTATATATTTATTTTTCCCCTATTCTCTATTTATGCTATCATTTACAACAACAACAACACTATGCCTTAAATCCATATCATTTTGGTTCTCATTGATTGGTCAACAATAGGTCCTAGCTTAAGACTCATTTGATTATTGTTGGAGTTTTGATTACTAAGAATAAGTGTAAATAGCAATTGTTGCTGTTTTGACTGGAGATACTGAAGATCTTAACTTCCCAGATTGCTTGTTCTTGGCTAGCTAAAAAGAGGTCATTTTGGCTAAGGGGGCCTCATTTCTTCCCTAGCTTTAATCACTCAATGGACATTGTCTCAGGCAAACTTAAATCTAGGAAAGACCTTAGCTTAAAAAGGTCAAGGTCTTCTACTGTATCCATGGTCATCTCTAGTCATCCTGATCTATACCTTCCCATTGGACCCAGATAGCTCTGGAGGAGTGACACTGCTGACTTTACATAGCCTTTGTTCATTTAAATCCCATTTCTTTGCAAGCCAAGACATCACCTTCCCTATATCATTAATCTTCTTCCAAAATAAAGGACAAACAAGTATTTATAAAGATATACAGGGTATCAATATAATGTGAATACAATTCAGGATACCATTGAGGAGGATATTGCAGTAATACAGGCAAGAGGGGATAATGAGCTGAACGAAGTTTGTGAGTAGTAGGAGCAGCTAAGTGACACAGTGGATGAAAACAAGATTGGAATCAGGAAGCCTTATCTTCCTGAGTTTAAATCTGACCTCAGACAATTTAAAATGAGCTGGAAAAGAAGATGAAAAACCATTGTAGTACTTTCACCAGGAAAATTCCAAATGAGGTCATAAAGATCAGATATGACTGAAAAATAACTAGAGTACAACTGATTAGAGAAAAGTAAACCTAAAGTGAGAGGTGTTTTAAAGGTAGAAAGAGCAAATTTTGTCAACAGATTAGATATGTGGGATGACATTCATTGAGGAATCAAGGATAGTGACAAAATTATGAAATTTATAGCCTGGAAACATGGTGATGTTTTTTGACAGAAATAGGTAAGTTTAGGAGATGAAAAAATAACTTAGACTTGAAATCTTTCAACAATCAACCTGCGCACACGTTCATCCTCATGGAACCAGTATGAGCATATCTAGCACAATGATCCCTCTTAGACAACATCTAACACACTTATATTGCATTTGACAAAATTCCCAGCTACTTATGTTATTCTTAGAACACATGCACACACACACACACACACACACACACACACACACCCCAAAAAATTAACTCTCCAGATTTTTAAATTAATTACTTCATACATCCTCTAAAGAAACTGAAAGTATTACTACACTGAAGCAGCATCACAGATCACAGAGAATAATATGATCCAATAAATATCCATTTGTAATTGCTATAAAATAAATCTTATCCTGCTCAAAACTTTGTGATCTATGCACTATTAAGAAAGCTCATTAGAATGGTTTAACATTGATTTTATTCATTAATGTGAATTTCCACAATCAATAGTCCAATAGAGTTATATCAGACAAGCCAGATAGAAGTTAAGTTTAATTACAGACAAAAATACATTCTATAGAGATTTGGGAGTCTTAAATCTCCACAGATATTTCACCATACAAATTTCATAAACAAAAATCAGTTCATCTGATGACTGTCCTATTTTTATTGCATGTGCTTTTCAGGATTCTAATTTTAGTCAAAAACTTCAAGGACATGTAAAGAATTGAAAGCTTTTTGATGTCTAGACTCCAAATTTCACAAAAATGAAATCAATAAGTATTCAATAGCCTAATTATATGTGTCACTGAACCAGCTAGATACCATGTAAAGAGAATCAGAGAAGAAAGAGTATGCAAAATTACATTGGCATCCTGAACAAAGTAAAGGACATATTAATCTTAAAAATAACTTGGTCTTATCCATTATGCGCCTTTCAATCTACTAAGATTATTTGACAACTATATAGCATGAAATAATATATGTTAAAGGTTTTGTTTGTTTGTTTTGAGTCCAGACCTATAATTTCATCAATGTGGACAACGCATGATGTAGAAATTCCTAGAGAGTATCATTTCATCTATAACAATAATTATTTAGAATTTCTTGGGGGGACAACCAACTATTATGTGCTAGAAGCAGGCCTTAAACATAAATTTTTGTGTTTTTTTAAGGCCTAGCATTGTGCTTCAAAGCAAATGTTTGAAAACTGCACTCAAAGGATGTTATCAATTCTAAGGAAGAAACCTTGTTTTCAAGTGAGAGAATTAGGGAAAATTTAATTTAAGGACATGAAAAATGTTTTTATTTATTTGGGGTACAGATCTGTGATTTTATCAATGTGGAGAATTCCTGATGTGGAAATTCCTTCTTCTGAAGCAGATTAAGAACTCATTTGTAACTTAAGAGTTTTCCAAGTTCAACTTATTAGGATATTCATGTTTAAGAAACATATACAATAGAAACCAAAAACGCTAAGAAAGACATGAGATAATACTAAAATCTAAGAAAGAAAATCTAAGTAAGAAAGATAATAGAAAATGCACTTCATTTAGAGGTATATACAGAAATCTGGTCCATTGTGTACTTATGAAAAAAATTCCCCACACTTGTGCATGTACTTTTCACTTAAAAGAGCTCCAGTGAGAGGAAAACTTCTTACATGGTGAGGTACTACATGTAGATTTACTCATTTGTGAAGGAAATATTTTGATAACCTAAATACTTTAATGCTTCAAGTATCCATGCTTCTATCAGTTACTTTATGCTATTCTGACACAAAATATGCTATTTTGCCTACAGTCTCTGAGAGGTTTTGTAGCTGAAAAAACATTACCTTTTTGGCAAAACAAGTATTGTATTTCTCTTAATTTAACTAGACTGGGGGACTTCCGGCCAAGATGGCGGCTTGGAGGCAGACAGCTGCTTGAGCTCCCCGTTTTCTCTCAGAACTTACTTCATGACAAGCCTTAGAATTAATGCTTGACAGGAAAAGAAACCCACAAATAATCACCAACAGAAGACATCCTTGAAATTTGCCAGAGAAAGTTTGTGTTTGCTCAGGGGAGGGGACAAACAGACTGGGCACAGGCTATGGGCAGGCAGCTTGAGGGAGGCAGGCAGCTCACACAGCTCAGACTAGAAGGGGAGGGTGCGATCTCTTCAATTTCTGCAAAAAGACTTAAACCCAGTGGGGATGTTCCATCTTGGCAGCAAGCCAGGAGCAGCAGAGAACGTATAAAAACTGGAGGTAAAGAATAAAACCCCTAAAAGCTAGTGTCTCTCCTGACCTAGATGTTGTTTACAGGAAACACACCTGAAACAGGGTGATACATTCAGAATAAAAGTAAAAGGGTGGAGAAGAATCTACTATGCTTTAGTGAAGCCAAAAAAAAAAAAAAAAAAAAAACAGGAGTAGCCATCCTCATCTCAGATCAACAAAAATTGATCTAATTAAAAGAGATAAGGAAGGGCATTATATCCTGCTAAAGGGTAGCATAGATAATGAAGCAGTATCAATATTAAACATATACGCACCAAATGGTGCAGCATCTAAATTCTTAAAACAGAAATTAACAGAGCTGCAAAAAGAAATAGACAGCAAAACTATAATAGTGGGAGATCTCAACCTTGCACTCTCAGAATTAGATGAATTAAACCACAAAATAAATAAGAAAGAAGTCAAAGAGGTAACTAGAATACTAGAAAAGTTTGATATGATAGATCTTTGGCAAAAGATAAATGGAGACAAAAAGGAGTACACTTTCTTCTCAGCAGTTTGTGGAACCTATACAAAAATTGACCATATACTAGGACATAAAAACCTTAAAATCAGATGCAGTAAATCAGAAATAGTAAATGCATCCTTTTCAGACCACAATGCAATGAAAATTACATTCAATTAAAAACCAAGGGAAAATAGACCAAAATATAATTGGAAACTAAATAATCTTATACTAAATAATGATTGGGTAAAACAGCAAATCATAAACATAATTAATAACTTCACCCAAGAAAATGACAATAATGAGACATCATACCAAAATGTGTGGGATACAACCAAAGCAGTATTAAGGGAAAGTTTTATATCTCTAGAGGCCTACTTGCATAAAATAGAGAAAGAGAAGGTCAATGAATTGGGCTTACAACTAAAAATGCTAAAAAAGGAACAAATTAAAAAACCCCAGACAAACACGAAACTTGAAATTCAAAAAATAAAAGGTGATATTAATAAAATTGAAAGTAAAAAACTATTGAATTAGTTAATAAAATTAAGAGTTGGTATGAAAAAACCAATAAAATATAAAACCCTTAGTAAATCTGATTTTAAAAAAGAAAGAGAAAAGCAAATTATTAGTCTTCAAAATGAAAAGGGAGAACTCACCACTAATGAAGAGGAAATTAGAACAATAGTTAGGAGCTACGTTGCTCAACTTTATGCCAATAAATTCGATAACTTAAATGAAATGGAAGAATACCTTCAAAAATATAGCTTGCCCAGATTAACAGAGGAAGAAGTAAATAGTCTAAATAGTCCCATTTCAGAAAAGAAATAGAACAAGCTATTAACCAACTTCCTAAGAAAAAATTCCCAGTACAAGATGGATTTACAT
Organism: Sminthopsis crassicaudata; assembly: GCF_048593235.1. Classification (NCBI taxonomy): domain Eukaryota; kingdom Metazoa; phylum Chordata; class Mammalia; order Dasyuromorphia; family Dasyuridae; genus Sminthopsis; species Sminthopsis crassicaudata. The sequence continues at coordinate 415,403,281 of NC_133618.1, read as the reverse complement.
GTGAATTCTACCAAACATTTAAAGAACAACTAACTCCAATGCTATATAAACTATTTGAAAAAATAGGGATTGAAGGAGTCCTACCAAACTCCTTTTATGACACAGACATGGTACTGATACCTAAACCAGGTTGATCAAAAACAGAGAAAGAAAATTATAGACCAATCTCCCTAATGAATATTGATACTAAAATCTTAAATAAAATATTAGCAAAAAGACTACAGAAAATCATCCCCAGGATACTACACTATGACCAAGTATGATTAATACCAGTAATACAGGGCTGGTTCAATATTAGGAAAACTATTAGCATAATCGACTATACCAATAACCAAATGAACAAAAAACATATGATCATCTCAATAGATGCAGAAAAAGAATTTGATAACATCCAACATTCATTCCTATTAAAAACACTTGAGAGTATACAAATAAATGGACTATTTCTTAAAATAATAAGGCACATATATTTAAAACCGTCAGTAAACATCATATGTAATGGCGATAAACTGGAACCTTTCTCTGTAAGATCAGGAGTGAAACAAGGTTGCCCACTATCACCATTACTATTCAACATTGTACTAGAAATGCTAGCCTCGGCAATACGAGCCAAGAAAGAGATTCAAGGAATTAGAGTAGGTAATGAGGAAATCAAACTATCACTTTTTCCAGGTGACATGATGGTATACTTAGAGAACCCAAAGACTCTGCTAAAAAGTTATTAGAAATAATTCAGAACTTTAGCAAAGTTGCAGGATACAAAATAAATCCACATAAATCCTCAGCATTTTTATACATTAAGCAAGAGATACAAAGAGAAATTCCATTCAAAATAATGGTCAATAGTATAAAATATTTAGGAATATATCTACCAAAGGAAAGTCAGGAATTATATGAGCAAAACTACAAATCACTTGCCACAAAAATAAAGTCAGATTTAAATAATTGGAAAGATAGTCAGTGCTCTTGGATAGGCTGAGCGAATATAATCATGATGACAATACTCCCTAAACTAATCTATTTATTTAGTGCTATACCAATCAGACTCCCAAGAAACTATTTTAATGACCTAGAAAGAATAACAACAAAATTCATATGGAAGAACAAAAGGTCGAGAATTTCAAGGGAAGTAATGAAAAAAAAAAATCAAATGAAGGTGGCCTAGCTGTACCTGATCTAGAACAATATTATAAAGCAGCAGTCACCAAAACCATTTGGTATTGGCTAAAAAATAAACTAGTTGATCAGTGGAATAGGTTAGGTTCAATGGGCAAGATAGTGACTAAAAATAGCAATTTAGTGTTTGACAAACCCAATGATACCAACTTTTGGGATAAGAATTCATTTTTTGACAAAAACTGCTGGGAAAACTGGAAATTAGTATGGCAGAAACTAGGCATGGACCCACATTTAACACCACATACTAAGATAAGATCAAAATGGGTCCATAATTTAGGCATAAAGAACAAGATCATAAATAAATTAGAGGAACATCGGATAGTTTACCTCTCAGACTTGTGGAGGAGGAAGGAATTTGTGACCAAAGGAGAACAAGAGATGATTATTGATCATAAAATAGATCACAAAATTTGATTACATCAAATTAAAAAGCTTTTGTATAAACAAAACTAATGCAAACAAGATTAGAAGGGAATTAACAAATTGGGAAAACATTTTTACAGTTAAAAGTTCTGATAAAGGCCTCATCTCCAAAATATACAAAAGACAACTCTGAGATACCACTACACACCTGTCAGATTAGCTATGATGACAGGAACAAATAACGATGAATGTTGGAGGGGATGTGGGAAAACTGGGACACTAATACATTGTTGGTGGAGTTGTGAAAGAATCCAACCATTCTGGAGAGCAATCTGGAATTATGCCCAAAAAGTTATCAAACTGTGCATACCCTTTGATTCAGCAGTGCAAGTACTGGGCTTATATCCCAAGGAAATACTAAAGAAGGGAAAGGGACCTGTATGTGCCAAAATGTTTGTGGCAGTTCTTTTCGTAGTGGCTTGAAACTGGAAGATGAATGGATGTCCATCAATTGGAGAATGATTGGGTAAATTATGGTATATGAATGTTATGGAATATTATTGTTCTGTAAGAAATGACCAACAGGATGAATACAGAGAGGCTTGGAGAGACTTACATGAACTGATGCTGAGTGAAATGAGCAGAACCAGGAGATCATTATACACTTCAACAATGATACTGTATGAGGATGTATTCTGATGGAAGTGGATATCTTCAACATAGAGAAGAGCTAATCCAATTCCAATTGATCAATGATGGACAGAATCAGCTACACCCAGAAAAGGAACACTGGGAAATGAGTGCAAACTGTTTGCATTTTTTGTTTTTCTCCCCAGATTATTTTTACCTTCTGAATCCAATTCTTCCTTTGTAACAACAACAACAACAAAATTCGGTTCTGCACATATATATTGTATCTAGGATATACTATAACATATTTAATATGTATGGGAATGCCTGCTATCTATGGGAGGGGGTGGAGGAAAGGAGGGCAAAAATTCGGAACAGAAGGGACTACAAGGAATAATGTTGTAAAAAATTACCTATGCATATGTACTGTCAAAAATGTTATAATTATAAAATTAATTTTTAAAAATGAAAAAAATTAACTAGACTGATCCTCATTGAATCTATATACTCAGCCCATCTTAATGTCTAATATTTGGCATTTATTATGCTAAGTCCTAGCATACATCATTCTTTTCCAATAAGACCTTATGATTCAGTTAATAAGAAAGGACATATATTGGTCAGAATTCTAATAAAAATATAAGAGATATTTCAAGGCAAGGCAGCATTGAATCAAATGACCAGCAAAGGCATGCATCAAGGCACAGTGGAAAGAGCTGGAAATGGCATTAGAGAGCCTTGATTAAAATTACGTCTCTATCACATAAGAAGCACCTAAATGATACAATGACATAGTAATGCTGTGGTAGTTTTAAAATTAGGAATATGTGAGTTTAAATCTTATGTTTAATACTTGCTAGTTTGAGGACTCTGGTCAAATCACTTAATTTCTCTCAGTTGGACTTTCATTTCTAGAATGGAAATATTGTACCTATTTTATAGCAGTATTGTGGGATTCAATGAGGTAACATATGCAACTCTTTAAAACCTTAAATTGCTATATGTGAATGTTAGCTTTCATTATTATTTTTATGATCTTAGGTAAGTTTCTTACCCTCTATCACCTCTGTTTCTTATTTTAAGCCACAATTATTGAACTAAAGGAACTTTAATTTTCCTTTTAGATTTGAATACATGATCCTATGAATATTTAATAAAATCAATAAATGCAAAGGGAGAAGAGAAAGTAAATCTCATTTCAGCCCAAAAGCAGAGTAGGATTTGAATGGGAAAAGAACAGGAAACATAAATAAATTTATTTAATAAACAGTACTTTAATTATGAGAATAAAGACCAATAAATTTGAAACACTAGGTTAGGCTCAGCTAGGTAGGATAATTATTACAAGGAATTTGTATTTAAAATTAATGGGAGAGAACTGACTTAATAAGTGATGAGGTAAGACTAATTTCGTATCAATATGCAAAATTTATCAGAGGAAGAAGACACTGAATAAAGGGAAACCCATTAGAAGTGTTCAATGATCAGTATCTTCAGGTATCTGTGAAAAAGAAAACTATCTTCCTTTATGAGCCACGCCCACAGTTTCAACTGGGATTTTTCACTATCTTTTGAAATATAAACAGACTGATAATATATATTTTACTTAGTTAAACTTCAAGAAAATACATGCACTGATGTTTCTGAGAAAGAAATGCTTTCAGAAAAGGAAACAAAATAGGTATGTAGGCACACATGTGTACACATGTAAGCACATGTGCACATATGTGTGTGTATATATATACATCCCTATATGTTAATGTGTATGCATATACGCCTTTGCTGCCTGTGAAAAAGAACATAATAACATTCACATCATTTTAGCAACAACTGGAAACATCAGACATGCACTCTTTAAAAAGGAAGAGTAAGAATGGAAAATAACAATGGAAATGAAAATTCAATAGGAAATCCCTGGACACTGACTGACATGGTATGTACTACTTCCCAAGTATAATAATAGCCTAAGTGATTATAAAATATCAAACATAGTTGAAACACTCAGAGAATTTCAAGTAACCATAAGTTGATATAATGAAGAAATACTGCCATCATGTTTTGGTAGATATATAGATATACACATATATGTACATATATATGTAGGTATGGGCATTCATTACATATGTTTATGTATGCATCTGCATATATATATATATATATATATATATGTACATCCACACACAAACACACACAATTTTTTTTAAATTTTCCTAATGCTGTATCTAGGGATATCTCTAAGCATAGCTTCTTGTTGTTGTTATTGTGTTTTGTTTTTAATTTATTCATTTACACTTCAGTAACCAGTAACTGGTTACACTCTGGTAACCAGTACCAGAGAAGTATTAATTAGCCTAGTATTTTGTTGGCCCCATTACCCCCTCCCTACATTCTTAGCTTCTGCCTTCTCCTACCTCCTGGTACTACCCTCTATGCATTCCCTTTTTTTTTTTTTTTTCTTTCATGGCTCACTAGCTACCTTAACTTAGGACCCAGAAACTAAGTCACTGCAGAATTCACTTTGTTATATATTTTACTTCTCTCTTGAGGCTCCATTATTTTGATGGTTAAATGCTTCATGATTTTTACTATGACCAAGTCATTTCACATCATTTCACAACTCCACCAATAATGCATTAGTGACTCAACATTCCCACAACCCTTCCAACATTTATCAGTATCTTTTCTTCTCATCTTAGCCAATTTGAGAGGTTTAAGGTGGTACCTTTGAATTAATTTATTTTGAAGTTCTCTGAAAATTGTCTATTCATAACTTTTGAGTATTTATCATTCGGGGAAAGACTCATCTTGTTATAAATTTGACACCATTCATTATATATTTTAGAAATGAGAACTTTACCAGAAATACTGTCCATAAAGATTTTCCCCAGCTTTGTACTTCCTTTTTAATCTTGTTTCTCTTGTTTTTGTTTGTGCAAAAAACTTGTTAACTTAATGTAATCAAATTTGTCCATTTTGTCTTACATACTGTTTTCTAGTTCTTCTTTGATCATAAATTCTTCCCTTCTCCAAAGATCTGATAGGTAAATTATCCCTTGTTTTCCTAACTTGTTTATGGTATCATCCTGTATACCTAAGTCATACATTCATGTTGACCTTATTTTGGTATGGGGAGTAAAATGTAGTTTTATGCTGAGTTCCTGACATATTATTTTCCAGTTTTCCCAGCAATTGTTGTCAAATAGTGAGTTCTTATTCCAGAAGCTAAAGTTAGGGGGTTTATGAAATACTAGATTACTATAGGACTTGAAGATTGTGTTGTGGGTATCTAACCTATTCCACTGATCCAAAATTCTATTTCTCAGCCAGTACCAAATAGTTTTGATGACTGCTGTTTTATACTATAGTTTTAGGTTTGAGACTTTTAAGCCAGCTTCCTTTGTATTTTTTCCATTAACTCCCTTTATATTTGTGACCTTTTGTTCTTCCATATGAATTTTGAAATTATTTTTTCTAGTTCTATAAAATAATTTTTTGTAGTTAAATTGGAGTGTTACTGAACAAATAGACCAATTCAGGTAAAATTGTCATATTTATTATATTAGCTAGCCTACCCATGAGCAATTAATATTTTTCCAATTGTTTAGATCTGATTTTATTTGAGAAGTGTTTTATAATTCTGTTAATATAGTTCTTGGACTTGTCTTGGTAGGTAGACTCTCAAGTATTTTATTTTCTTTAGAATAATTTTAAGGATTTTAAATAGAATTTCTCTTTCTATCTCTTGCTGATAAGTTTTGCCAATAATATATAGAAATGCTGATGATTTGTGTTGGTTTATTTTATATCCTTTTGGATGGATGATTTTCTAGAATTCTCTTAGTATATCATTATATCATCTCCAAAGAGTGATAGTTTTATTTCCTCCTTGTCTCTTTTAATTCCTATAAATTGTTCTTCTTTTCAATTTTTTTGCATCAATACTTATAGGGAGATTGGTCTGAAATATGTTTTCTCTGTTTTGGTTCTTCCTAGTTTGGGTATCAATACCATATTTGTATCAAAGAAGGAATTTGGTAGAACTACTTCTTTACCTATTTTTCCAAATAGTTTATATAGTATTGGATTTAATTGTTCTTTAAATGTTTGATAGAATTCACTTGTGAGTCCATGTGACCCTGGAGATTTTTTTCTTAAGGAGTTCATTGATGTGGTGTTCAATTTCTTTTTCTAAAATGGGACTGTTTAAGTAATTTATTTCCTTTTCTGAAAATCTGGAAAATTTGTATTTCTATAAATATTTATCCATTTCAGTTAGATTATAAGACGTCCTACCATATGGGCAAAACAATTCCTAATTATTGCTTTAATTTCTTTGTCATTGTTGGCAAGTTCACCTTTTTTTCATTTTTGATGCTGGTAGTTTGTTTTTTTTTTCTTCCTTTTTCCTGATTAAATTAATGAAAACTGATTTCATTAGATAGATAGCAATTTATCTATTTTTTTCATAAAACCAATACTAATTTTATGTATTTGTTCAATAGTTTCTTAGTTTCCATTTTATTAATCTCTCCTTTCAGTTTCATAATTTCTAAGTTGGTATTTAATTAGGAGTTTTTAATTTGTTCTCTTTCTAGCTTTTTTAGTTGCATGCCCAATTCAGTGATCTTCTCTTTCTCTATTCTTTCAATGAGTATTTATTTCACTTCTGTTTCTAGAATACTGAAGAAATTTTCCTTAATGTTATCTTGAAGAATGATATCTAGGCTCTTCTTTTTTGGTCATGGCCTTCAGGTACACCAATATATATTTTTTTAATTATCTCTTCTGAATCTGTTTTCCAAGTTGGCTATTTTTGCCAATGAGGTATTTCACATTTTCTACCATTTTTTCATTTTTTTCAGTTTGTTTGACTGATTCTTGCTGTCTCACAGAGTCATTAGCTTCCATTTGCCCTGTGTTAGTTTTTAATGTTCTTCTATATATCTTTTCCCATTTGGTTAATTCTACTTTTTGAGGAGTTGTTTTCTTCAATTTTTTTCCCTCTTCCAAACTGTTGATTCTCTTATACATACCTCTAATTTTTATTTCTACTTCACTTGTTTGCCTTGCAAAATTTATTATGAGCACTTGAAGAAGCTCTTTAGGCTTGAGACAAATTTATATCATATTTTGTCCATGACTGAGTTGGTGTTAGGGTTTATCCTGTCACTCTAATCTTCTAATGGTCAAGGTTCTTTTTTGGTTTTTACTCATTTTCTTTCTTTTTTAAAACTTTTTTGGTTGAGGTCTGTTTCTGGGATAAAGGGGATGCTGTCCCAAGGTTCCTGTTTAGTTCTGAGCCTTGGCTTGGAACATAGGGACCCTTTGTGTTTGTAGGGGGTAGTTCTGCCTGCTCTGTTCAGAAAAAAAAAGTCTGTTTTCGCAGTTTGCCTTCTCAGCTAGGAATGATAGTTGTCCCATTGATTTGCTGCTACTGAGCCAGGACTAATGATCTTAGTTGCTGATTTGCTGTGATTAAAACCCTCTCATCAGCTTTCTCAGAGTTTATCTGAGCTGGGCTGAATACTTTTCTCACCCCAGTAAGATTGGCATTTCTTGAAGTTTTTTCCAGTCCATCTTGAGCTGGAGAGTAGACTCGTTCTGTTAGACTCTGTTCAGAGGCTTGATTTCATGTGATGTTTGAGAGAAAATGGAAGAGTTTTAGCAGCTTCCTGGCTTCACTGCTCTATCCTGGCTCCACTCTGAGAAGTTCTGTACTGTGTTTTTATTTATGTTGTTAAACATTTCCCAATTACATTTTAATTTGCTCCAGAATTTTTGCTACTCAAAGTTTTCTAGAGTTTGCTGCCCTTAGGCATGTTTTTCACCTCTGAAGCCCACCCCTACAATTTATATGTGAGGAAACCAAGCACCCAGAGATGTTTCAATGTCATATTAAGTCAACGTTCATTTTTTAAAGATAATGCCAGGGGATACAGTGAAATATCAAGAACTTCCTTCAAATAGTTCAAGATATAATGCTGGGAAACAGCTCACACACAAATAGAAATGTATAAAATATATACATACCAAATTGTAAGTAACCTTAGAAAGAAGTAGCATTAAAAATGGCCAAGTTAGATGCTTTGGACAAAGCCAGGCGATTCAGAAAGCTGTGGTGGGGAGGAAAAGCTTTCCAGAGAAGGGGACAAAGGGGAAATGCAGAGTCGAACAATGACATATTTTGTCAGTAACAACATCAAGGAAAAAGATACTATCTTGCAGAATATGTGGAGAGGAGGAAAGTGTAAGGAAAATTGTGAAAATAGAAAGGGGCCAAGTTATGAATGGCCTTAAAAACAAAAAGATGGTTTTATATTTGATCTTAAGGGTAATAGGGAGCCACAGGAGTTACTTGAATAAGGAAATGACATGGTCAGATTTCTGCTGTGATAAGATAAGTGATAAGTGTGTGTGAGTCATGGTTCATAGTTTGAAAGAATTCAAAGAGATTCTCTTAAAATCAAAAAAGAACCTATTACTTTATAGTATGGGCTAGCCTCAAAAGGAAGTCTAGCAAAGTAGAAATAGTCAGGAGGGCTATACATACTGAAAAATTTGGGGCTTAGCTAGCAGGTTAATAGCTACAAGTTTGTAAATGAAAGATAAGAAGACAGGTAAGGAGATAGGATGTTATTATCAAACAGACAGCATGGGGTTGTTGCAGAGTACAAAATAAGGAGCAACACATAAGTTTTATTGCTCCACATTCCTTTCCTAAGTGTGCAGTTTTGAGTAGACCATCAGCTCTGACCCATCATCTTCCTCTATTCTGTCTTTTGGGGAAAGGGAATTCTGAGGACAAGGGCTGAAGACCCATCAAGTTTACTTTGATAGCTGAGGGGAATATGGATTGGGGTAGAGGGGGGAGTAAATTGATTCACCTCATTTTCCAATTTGCAAATGGCAGAGCTGTAATTTGAACTAAGGGCCTCTGATTCTCAATTCATCATTCTTTTCAATGAACCACACCAAATCTAATTTGTCTCAAAAGTCTTAAAAGTATTAGTGGAATTCCATATTGTTGGATGTAAAAAATACTTTGTAATTCAATACTGATATCCAAGTAAAATCAGTTATGTGAAATTTGTAGCTCTATGTATTTGGCTTAATTTATTCTACACCATGTTTGGGCAGTATGAATTTCCAATGTATAATAAAATTAATTTTGCAGGACTGTGTAATTTTCTTAATTATTGTAGAAAGTGAGATACCTCACTAATTCCATGGCCAAATATCAAGGAATGATTAGATGAAGAATAGGTTAATATACTCTAGGACATTTGTCATCATACACAAATAAAGTGTCAAATTATCTGTAGGCAAAACATCAAAAGAAAAGGTGAGAAAAGAACAAGGAGAACAAATTTATGTTTTCATTATTATCATAAGCATTATTATTGTCCTATTATAGTACAGAAATATTTAATTTTATTGGTAGGAATTAGTGCTTTGTTTCTTACTAGGTTTGTCCCTAGGAGAGTTTTAAATAGAATACGTTAAATCTAAAAAAATAGTAAGAAATAAGAAATATATTTTGGAAATGGGGCATTTTTGTAGAGCATAAACTTGTAAAGGAACATACATTTGGCTGTTAAACTTTGGTAAAATACTTTTCCTGGAGTTTATATGTCTATAATTCCACAAAACCCATTTAAAATGGTTATCACGTGTCTTTTTCTTCTAACTTTTAATAGGATATTAAATCTTTATTAAATTTTAATATTTAATATTTAATACATTTGATATTCTGCAGGATACACATTTTCTCCACTAATTATTTTACTGGTAACATCTGTGTTCAGCAAATTAGAGTTCACTAAATAGGGTTACAGTATATTAATAAGCCAGAATCTCTCAGTCCTGATGTTTAATTCATTGTTTTTATTAGTATATTTCCAGGAGAAGATTTAATTTATATATATTAAACTCTTCTACATAGTCGCCTGCTCAAGAAGTTTTCATTAAGTGTAATCCTCAGTAATGAATTTTTACAAATTTACCATATGAAATATCCCTGGCCACTTTTATTTGAATAATCACTTGAGAAATGTTGTCAAATATACCAAGCAATAAACTAACCCCTCTGGTGGGGAAATCTCAGCTCTCATTCTCCAGGGGAAGCCAATTAACCCACTTGAATCTTTGATTCCCCAACAAGCTATTTAACAGGTATAGATATGGTTTTTCCATTAGTAATAATAATTGGCAAGGGTAGGATTTTCAGGGAATGATCACAAACTAGTTTTCTTAGAAGATTAGACATAAAAATAGTTATACTATGCTCAAGCACCTAAAAAAGAACAGTGTGCTGTTGAAATTTAAGAAATACTCATATCTACCAGAAATACACCTACATACACCATACACACACACACACACACACACTCTCTCTCTCTCTCTCTCTCTCTGCTCTTGTGCAGGGTACTTATTGTATTTGGAGTCGAGTCCTAGATTCAAATCCCAGCTCTTTTACATAGTAACTGTGACCATGGAAAGTCATTTAACCATCCTGATTCTCAGTGTCCTCACTTCTAAATTCAGAAAAGTTCTATCATTTAAAGTTTCTTGGAGGAAAAAAAAAGGTAATGAATGTAAAGTACTTTCTAAACATCAAAAGTACTAGATTACTATATGTCAGAAGTTAGGACAGTGCCTAGAACAGAATAGATGTTTTAAAAATACATTGAATTCACTTGGACTTGAATATAAATATTATCAGGATAAAAATGGAATGATACTTCTATGTATGTACATGTATACATCCATGTCTCTATTTTAATAGAATAAAATTGCTTATATAATATAAGTTTCTTGAGAGAGAATGGGATGTTTAATTTTTATCTAAGTAAGCTCAATACCTACCACATTGTTGGTACTTAACAAATGAATGTGTTAATTGATTTTTCAATATTTATGAATTTTCTTTCATGCCAGCTATTTTCTTTAGGTGTCTCATTCAAAATTATAATCCTTGACTTCTGTGTTTTGAACAATGAACATGTAGAAAAATTACCTGACATAAAACCCTTATTTTATTTCCCTTCTCTCCCTTTCATTTCAGAAATTAAAAATAATATATAATATCTGATAATGCTTACTGTGCATAATGATGACTCAGTAGAAGACCATGCAGTACTCATCAATGCCTTAATGAATTAATATACTAAGTATAGTTATGGTATTTCAGTGTTGGAGGACAATAGCAGTCAAATTCTGAGCCTGTGATTTTATTAGTGTAGGGAAATCTCAATATTGAAACTCCCTCTATACATGCATAAAAACTAATAAGTTTTTACCATATAATCTTAATGAATTTACATATGTATATATATATGTATAATATTATGATAGATATGTGTATATATCACATTTTAATTATTAAGGAATAATGTTTTAACAAAAGAATACTCAATTAACCAATGCAGACCATTCCTTAAATATTCTGAACATTTATGTAAATATTATTTGTATAGCCACAGTGGTTATTCATTCAATGGCAAGAACATTTCTTCAAGAGTTATTGGTATACTGATGTTGGTCATATGATTCCTTATGTTTGTTTTGTAGGTGGTTTGTTTTCAAGAATACCAATAATGGAAATGTGTCCATTTTCCCTTTTATTACATTAATTTTTAAACTTTGTTAAAATAGAAAAAGTCTTTAACAAAACTAGTGATCTGAATGCAAGGTATTCATTTAGACCTTCATTATGATCACTTAAAAGAGAAGAAAAATATTTTAAGTTATAATATTAGTATCTGTATCTTGAATTTGTGTATGTATGTGGGGATGTATTTCAAATAAAAAGTGATACTTTTATTAGTACTTAATGTCTTCTGTAACCTCAAATGAAATTTGATACAGAGCAACTATTAACATAATTGTCATATGTTGATTTTGCCACCAATGCTAGTTTCAACTGCTGATATAAGGGCTTTATATCAGGTGATTTTTGTATATTTCAGTTGTTAAAAATATAAAAATCAAGGATCTTAATTTTGGATGAGAGATCTAAAGAGAATAATTGGCATGAAAATAAATTGTAACAGTGCCAAAAAGGCAATTTGTACTATGACAGTTATGCATGTGTATTTGTTCACAATTATCTAAGTAGAACAAACTAGAATTATCACTGTATTTTTAAAGTACATTTGACTACATTTTAAAAATATTATATTTATTTTTAAAATCACAATAATTCTTTTAATACTGGTAAAGACATGGAAACTGAATTATTTAAGGAATGGTTACGCAAACTATTAAATGTATGGTATATGTTAGGAGTATGAAAAGTTGGGTTTCCACAGATATTATCAAACTAGGATAAAGGGAGAAATGGAATACCTTGTTAAAATATCTCCAACCAATCATTTTGTGAGTCAAGAAACTGGCTAAACAACTAAGTTCCTGATAAAAGTGCTCAGGCCTAAAACTGGTGCAAATCAGCTAAGATACAGGGTACAAGACATTTGAAATTATTTCATACATATTAACTGACAAACCTTGAGGGAGGAGACAACCATCATTTTCTGTCATATGGATGGGGGTTATAAGGAGAATTTTAACTCAAATTGTAAACCCAACCAATTGTTAATTCTGACTGCAAATGGGACCAATTGTAGCTCTGATTGTAAATCCAACCAATACAAGCCTTGAAGGGAGAGGTAAGGAACTGAACTAATAGCCTTGCTCCTGTTTCTGTGTTTGGTGTTTGTCCCATTCAGTGTGTATTACTTCTCATGAGAATCTCTGAACAAATGTTTCTTCTCTCATTCTAAAAGAATATTGGTTGTAATTACTCCTGAACTAGCTTGCAGCTGGGGAAGTAATAGATAGCAGCAGCTCATCCCAGGTTGCTCTCCAAACCTGCTGAGTTCCACGGGGACTATTGATAATAGTATGTGAACGGAATACTATTATAGTATAAGAAATTATGTATAGATGTAATTTCTTATAGTATAATAGTGTGTATATATATATATATATATATATATATATATATATATATATATATATATATACATAAACATATAAAAGAATTGTTTCAAAAAAAACTTCAGAAAATTTATATCAAGTGCTATAAAGTGAAGTGAGTGAAACCAGAAGAAGCAATCTATACAGTTACAGCAATAGTGTAAAAATGATCAACTCTGAAAGACTTAGTAACTGATCAATACCATAATCTATCACAACTTCAAAAGTAATCATGATTTAAAATTTTAGCTGTCTCCAGATAAAGAATTGATAGAATCAGTAAAAATTTATGCATTTTCCTTGTATTTTTACTTCCCCAGCCCCCAGATAAAGGCTAATGAAGAAATAAATTTGAATAACTGTGTGTGTGTATGCACATGTGCACCTGAACATAATCTTGCCTTTCCAATTGATGGTGAACAGGATGAATGGACAAAGAATTTAAAACTGAAAATTAAAAAAAAATCTGTTTTAAAGCCAATACTACTTGCTTTATGAAAACTAAAATTTGTTATGCCACATTTTTCCAAGTAGAAGATCCTTATAATTATAATTAACAAGCACATATAAGTCTTGAAGACCATGATGATAGAAAAAGACTATTAGAATAGAATACATAGCATAAAATAGCATCAGTATGAGAACATCTCCAGCATTTGTTTTCCAACAGGGGATAGAAAGAGAGATAATTACTTCCATTAAAGTGAGGATTATTCCTCCACTTTTCAGTTAGTGAGCTTAATATGACCATTTCTTTTAATTTATTAGTAGTTAAGGTGGGGAAAGAAAGAAATTGATGAGCCTTTAACTTCTAAGTGGAATCATAGTCTGAATGCTTCTATTAAATAAAATATCATATTTTTATTGAAGACTTGCTTTAAGGACTATTACCAATCAGAGATGCAAGCCAAGCATGTATAATAAAAAATAGACAATGATTCTAACCATTTAAGAAATTAAGTTCAGAAACTTCCTAAGTCTTTCTGGGACTAATGAATGATAGGCAATCAAATCAGTCAATGTCAAAAGCAGAGCAATATTTCAAAATGTGAATTTTTTATTACATTATAACCTTTAATGGACTTTTGCTTTTACACATAAGAACAAAAAAATTAATAACCATTCTCATTAATTTATAAAGGAAGCACTTACTTTTAAGTATTATATGACTGTGCCAAAACATGGCACTGCTTCACCACAATGCCCTGACCTATTATTAAAATGACAAGCTGTATTCTTTTAAACTAATATGCTTCTGTGATAAATCTCTTTCTTTTACTGACAGAGACAAAAGGTTAGATCAGATACAACATCAGAGGAACATTATCTTGTCAAGTGGCTGAAATACATTAATATAGGGAGGGTCTCATCCACTGTAATCTTAAAGCTGAAAGAAAATCTTTATATCTGCTATTTATATTAGTCCTGCTCATGTGAGGAAAAATAAGTAGAATAAATCTTAGGAACTCCTCTGAGCTGTACTGGAAGAAATCCAACTTAATTAGGGAAAAAAAAGCCAACTTTGGATTTAGAAAAATTGGACTTTAAAACAAGTGCAAACCATTATAACTCTGGTTTATAATTAATAAGCAATGAATTTTCCCTTGATAGATATGCACTATTGCTTATTTATTGAAGTTTCTTAGATTGCTCTGTATGCGGTGCCTCCTTATTTTGTGTGTGTGTGTGTGTGTATGTGTGTGTATTAAGTAACCATAAAACCCCACTTCCTTGTTTGCAGCTTCTTTTTCTTTCTCTCTTTACAAGAAAAGCAGTGATGGTTACGCATGAAATATCTTAGGCTCCAAATTTCATTTAATTGCCCCAATCCTTCCCTTGTTAATTGTGGCCAGTAAGCACCAACATAATTAGCTCTGGGCCAACCTCTAAGTATTCCTTTCTAAAAAATATGAATATATATTAAGAAAATCACTACTTTGATCACTATGATAAAGCTGTAAGACAGTTCTTATGAGTCCAGTTGGAGTCATACTTTTAGCCACAGTTGGCCTAGTCTTGTAAGGGTGCTCTAGATCTGTATAAGCCCTTTATTTATTTTAAAACTAAAAATTGAAATATTCTGTAAGTTTCAGTAGTATTCCTTTATAATGCTGGCTTTTGGATATAGGATGAAAGTATTTTTTCTAGTATTTAACTATGCTATTTCACCAGATTGAAGAAGGGGGACATTTTGCAGGGACAGGGAGGAGAGTGGAGAAGTAGTGTTTTTCTCTAGAATCTTGCAAAGTATCTACCACAAGTTTGTTCTGAGACAGATCAATGATTTCATTGGTATAGAAAATTTCCAGTGAGGAAAATTCCTTTACTAGTGTAGATCAGCAACTACTCTGCAACTTTTAATTTTAATTGCTTAGGAGTATCAAAACTCTAAGAGTTACACTGTGAGCAGACATATCAAAGGTAGCATGTGAAATCAAATTCTGAATTCCATTCTTTCTGTACTATATCATTGCTTCTTTCCTGGACAATAGCAGATATTTAATAAAACAGATTTATTGAGATCAGATAAGATTTGATTTCTGACATATTGAAACCATAATATTATTAAAATAGATTAGGTATAGTAAGTAATGGATGCCTCAGCAGCAAAGCATTGGTTTCTATAAATTGAAATCATTTTTCTCAGTTATCCATCAAAATTTGGGAATTATCTGTTGATTGAGCTTCTAGGGGAAATATAGCAACAATCCTAGGGTTCCCTGACCTTAGAGCTGTATTGTTCTAACAATCTGTCTGTTAATGATTTTAAAGTCTATTGGCCTTTGGATAATCTTACAAACATTACTTACTGTCATATAGATAATTTGTTGGTCAGTAATAACCAAGTTCCTGAGGTAATAGTGAATAAACCATCGTTCAATGCTACTGGTAAGCCATGAAATTAGCAGATAAGTAACATGAAGTTCTGGTCTCTAACTTTATCCTATAAATTTATCTTCTTCGTTTTTTGCTAAATTCTTTTAGAACTTATCCTGCTTCAATTAGTGTTACAATTACAATAAATGTTGCTCCTTGACTTGGAAAATGTCTGCAAATTATTTTGATACACCTCACAATATGGGTCTGCAACCCCAACATCTTGGAGTCTCCTTTATAAACCTCAACATTGTGACTCTTATTTCTCCCATAATTCACACATTGACTGGTTAATTTTGTGACTAATGAGGAAAATTCATCTTTAACTCTTTCATAAGCCAAGCATGGTTAGTTACATCAAGGAAAATGTTTCACAATAACTGCTAGGGATTTCTGAGTACTTAAAATTCTATGTGAGATACTCTCCCAAGAAAACTGAGATCAAATTATCTTCAGATCAGTCCAGTTGAGTGCAATTAAATTCAATTCAGTTCTACAAATATTTACTGATTGCCCACTGTGTGAATGCTTGAGACCATTTTATCATCATCATCAATCATTTATTGAGCCCCACTTAGAGTACATAGAATTGTGATCTGGGGTTTAGGGAATTTGTATTTGAGGCAGTCCCTGTTTTTCATCTATATTGTGAGGTTTGTAATCTGTTCATTAGATTACCTTCCTCTTCCCATTATCTACATGTAGGCATTTTCCAATTTCCTCTTTAATTCTATTTTTTCTTTATACTCTCTCCATGAGAGTTC
This sequence comes from Sminthopsis crassicaudata, assembly GCF_048593235.1. Lineage (NCBI taxonomy): Eukaryota > Metazoa > Chordata > Mammalia > Dasyuromorphia > Dasyuridae > Sminthopsis > Sminthopsis crassicaudata. The sequence continues at coordinate 415,386,491 of NC_133618.1, read as the reverse complement.
TTTTCTACTCCTAGAGATTTTCAACTATTGTTATGGTCATGATTGCTAAAATTGAATCTCGAGCTCTGTCCTAATTCCTCAGCTCCATTCAAACAACTACTTCTGTTAAAAATTTCCAATAAAGATTTTCTCCCCAGTACCTTGAACATTGTGTCCCAAATTAACTCAGCAACTTCCTTCTCAAACCAACCCATTCTATTGTTTTCCTTTTTTGTTTTAATCCTTATTTTCCCACACAGATAAATATAATCCCTGCTCTCAAATAGTTTACAATCCATAATGTTAAAAGATCAAAGATGAAAAGCACACCTCTTTGTCATTCATTCCTGAAATGAATTCTCATCACATTTTGCAAACTTTAAAGTGCTACTTAATTGTCAATGATGATGAAGATTATGATTTTTGTAAATAGTATAGTCTCAGTTGGATATAATCTCTTCAGAGCAGAAAAAGGTTTTGAATTATATAATAATACTTAACAACTGCCTTATTCATAGTAAGCATTTATTAATTTTTTAATTGAATATCACTTTGATATATTTGAGGTCACTTTTTACATCATAGGACAATAAAAAATAAATTTATTCAAATAAAGATGTTGTCTTAACACACATTTAAGTAAAGGATCTGCAGTGGGTGTTAGTGAGTGGCCTTGTATAAATGATACAATCCACTCCTACCTATTCTTTTAATATTCTCCTAATGGAAATCCAAAGTTGTAAATGAAATAGTCCATAAACACATTAATTCAGAGTTATTAATGATACTGGAATTGTATTAGGTATACAAGTTAGGAAGGACTTGGTAATATGCTAACTATAGAATGCTTAGAATGAATGAAAACATAACTCATTTTAAGCAATAGCTGTAGTACCAAAAAGGTATTTTTAAATTTTCCATTGGCATACATTAGTATTATAAAGGTACTTTATCTTATTTTCTCATAGATCTTCTACAGAAATGCATTAATTGAATTTTCTGCCCTCTTTTTTCTCTACCATTCACCTTACTCTACCCCACAATTTCAGATTACCTAATTACATATAAAGTTAAAGTCATTAAGGGACCTTAATATGTAAAAACAAACATAATGGAGAACTACTATACAAAATGTTGATTTGAAATCTATTGTTTTTAAGGTCATCTCTGATGAAATCCTTATCACATTATCCACAAAAATTGTTCTAAATCTTCTTTTCTATCCATAGACTTAAAATCATTCTACTTCCATGCAATGTTATCAACACAATGACTTGGTTCTTATCATGCCAAAAAGACTGAGATCATCTATCTGGAGTCCTCTCATTCTAATACTCCTACCCCTCAAATTCTCTCTAACTTAGAGATTGGTAAGGTATTGAAGAAATCAATCAACCATTGCATCCCAAGGCATAGTCAGGCATTCTGACTTTTGTTTTGTCACTGGACAAAAGAGATTCTGGAAGAGGGAGGGAGATTTATGATCTCCACAAAGATGCTTCACTTAAAACAATTCCCACTTAAGACATCACCCATTTGTGTTACCGTTGGTCTTCTTCAGTAGCAGTTCTTTTTTTCAGTTTCAATCATTCTTGTCCCACTTTATTTGCTCCTATTTTGTCTTTTTCTCTAACTCCTCATCCTTTTTCATTTTCCATCTCTACATGGGTCATATGTGTCAGTTCTTAGCCTTAACTAATTCTTAGTTATTTCTGTACCCTCTCTCCCTTTAGGGTAATGATTATGTTTCCTATACCTTTTATAATTTGGTGCTAATTTGTCTTTCCAGATTAACCTCATATTATAACTGTACAATGGCTCCTGTAGTAGACTAGAGAACTCTCTTCTGCCTAAAAAAGAATGTGTTTTCACATGATCACATCTCCATGTCTTTGTTAAAGAAAGAATGAAAATCCATGTTTAAACCCTCCCTTATTTAACTCCTCAGTCTCATTTTTCTCATTTGTAAAATAACAGCACTTATCTCAAGAATGTTATTGCAAGGATCAACTGGTATAACATAAACATAGCACTTTTCAAATGTTAGTTTAAATACATCTTAGTTATTATGTTTATTACACTGTTCCCTTTCCCTGAAATGTCTCTTCGCTCTTTTTACCTAATGAATTTCTATACCTCATTTAAATCCCAATTTGCTTGTAAATCCCTCTCATGAAGCTTTTCTCTATATTTCCTAGAAAGTAACAAACTTCTCTCTCTACTTTCATCCCATTGTATGTGTAAACTCTCCAATCAAGAAGAATTTAATGGAAATCTACTACAGGCCACCAAAATTATTCTAGGTACTGTGCAAAGATGATAATTAAATACTCAAATAGCCTATATTTTCTAGGGAGAGACAAGTATACAGGAAAATACACATACACACACACACATGTGTGTGTGTGTGTGGGGGGGGTGTATATATATATATATATATATATATATATATATATATATATATATATTATATATATATATATATATATAGTTAAAATATACATGTACAGGGGAAATATTTAGTAGGAGATCTGAATTGAGAGAGAAGGCATTATAGCTGAGAGATCAGAAAAGATCCCATCAAGACATGGCATTTAAGCTTTTCTATTTATTATCATTACCTCTTTTTGTTGAGGGCGGTAGCCCCTTGGTATTCCTTGTTTGATCTCTAACTTCCTTTGGGACTTGGACCTTTGATACAAGATCTGGTCAAACTAGTTTGGGCTAACTGAGCTGGCTGGGCTTTTAAAGCGCCCATTCTAATCTGTTCAGATAGACCAAATGCCATCAGGAAATTCCTTTTTGGGAAGAGATTTCAGTTTGTCCCCAAAAGATAACAAGAGAATCCTTATCTTATTTACATCACTCTCCAGAACCTCCTTACATCAGTGCATCTGAATGATTGTGCTCTTGTATAAAACAGAGTCCTCAAAAATCTATTCTTTGCAAAATTGGCCTTGTGCCTTGCAGCCATTTTGCCCACTGGCTCTCTGGTGTTTCCATTCTAATCAATAAAGACTATGTTTCCATACAGCATTAAGTAGCAAATTCCTTTGCTGCCAAACCCGCCCTTGGTTACTTTGGGGAAGGAAGGAGAGAGAGAAAAGGAACTGACCCATCTCGGTTTAGACCTCAGTTTACTCCTCATCATTTTGATATCTCATTTTTATGTCAATTATGCTTAACATCATTAGGGGAAGAAAATTCTACAGTACGGTACCCAGAAAGTAGCAGATACTTAATAAATGCATATTATATTACTCTTTCTTCTATTAAAGTATTTTCCCTCACTATTCCCTCAAATTAACATCTCTTTATCTTCACTAGTAGAGTTCTGTGTATTTGTTATTTCTGCTTTCTCCTTCTCTTTTAACTGCTCAACCTCTTATACTCTGGCTTCCACATCCATCTATTGATTTCTTGATAGGCAAGTACAAATGGACCTTTCTTAGGCTTATTTCTGCATAATTCGATACTATTAAACATTCTCTCCTTGATGTTTTCTCTCTCCCCATTCCAAGACATAATTCTCTCCAAGTCCTCTAATTTTCTTACTGTTCCTTTAAGGAACCCTTCACTAGATTATCTGAATCCTTTAATAAATACTGTTTAAGTCTCTGTTTTTTACTGACTATATTTTTTTCACTAGTAATCTCAATCACTTCACTATCTCCAATTATTAAACTATGCATACAATACACCAATTGATATCTATATGTATATATATGTATATATACATAAATATGTTTATACATACGTATAAGTTTATATATACACTTACATATATATTATATAAATATGTACATACATACATACACACAGAACTCACCAGATACTTCTTAATATATGTTACTTAATACAATTTCAGTATCATTGGTAATTCCTTACAAATTTGCTTACAAACTGTTTCATCTGCAGCTTTAACTCTCTGTCAGGAGAAAATTACAATCTTAGGTCAAGATGGATTAAATCTGTTTACACAGGGCTACTCACTAACACTTTTTGCAGACCCTATATCTAATTTTTTATTACTACAACACTTTTATTTTAAATTTATTGCTTATTTTCTATTGAATTTATCGTTTGTTGTCCGATGATATAAAACAAATTACTTCAAGTATATTATCACAAATTAAATTAAATTACAATTAATTAAATTAAATTAATTAAAAATTTTAAATTAAATTAATTTTAATTAAAAAAATTAAATACCTATAGTGTAAGCTGCAATTTAAGAGATAATAGCTAAATGCTATTATACAATTTAAAAAATAAAGGAGATTAAATTTGAGATAATATTTAAATAAATTATCATTTTCATCATCACCAACAATTTATATATACAAATAAATTCTCCACTGACCTATTTTATATGGAAATCTAATTCAGTTCTCTGCTTTAAAAAATATACATAGGTATGTACATATATGTATGGATGTGCATTTGTGTGTATATATTGTGTGTCTGAGTGTGTATACACATATGTATACATACATGTGTTTGTATGTACATACCCATATATATATATATGTGTGTGTGTATATATATGTATATAAATATAACATTTAATGTGCAACTGTGCTCATTTCAGTTCTCCGATAAGAAATCTTCGGTGACTCTCAGTCTCTTTTCTCTATATGTCCTAGCAAGTAACAAACTTTTCTCTCTGATTTCATCCCATAATATGTGTAAACCCTCCAATCAAGAAGAATTTATCTTTAGTCCTCATGAATATATTTTATGTACTCTAGGTATAGATAAAACTTCACTGTTATATGTTTCCTACTTTTATTTTTCCCTCTTCTGTCTCTATGAATTTGTGAGATCATCTCTCTTGTCTAAAATGTACTTTCTATATATTTCTGCCTTAAAATTAATTACATTTTGTTTTTTTAATAGTCCAACACAAGCCAATGCCATATATTTGTAGGGTGAAACGTCTCTTTTTTCTAAACAGCTGAAAGTGATTCTTTTCCTTGCATTTATCTTAAGTGGCCATGTTGTCTCCATTTTATATTTATTCTATTCTATCTTGTCTTATATTTTCTCTTGTACATGTCTTATCTCTAAGATTCATGAGGGCACACACTCATTTTTCATCTTTGCATCACTAGAAAGATCCAGGGTCTTTTATATAGTAAGCATTTAACAAAATTTTACATAATTTAATTATTGCTGTATCATAATACAAATTATTACCTAAACTTCTAGGAAAAGAACGCCCCCCCCCAAAAAAAAAAAAACCCTGCTCTAACAGTTGAAACCATTAGTTATCCAAAATCCATTTGAAGATCTTCAGTGAAAGGCTATTCAAAACCTCCTGATATTCAAAATCTTGGTTTCTACTAACATTTTTCTTAAGAAAACATATTTTCTACATAAGATATATTTTTAAATATATATGACTCTCCAGAGTATCAGTTATCTTGTGGAGAACAATTCACTGTGGAAAAGAGCTCTGAAAGCTTATATACTATCATTCAAGAAAAGCTGCTTTTTATCAAAATGTTGTTATTTCTACATAAATAATTTTTGAAAAGGAAATGCAATTTCCTTCAAATGGGTTTCCATACAGTACCCATTTTTTAAGCTTTTTTAATAATTAGAAAAAATCAGTTGCCTTTTTGAGGCTTGGAAATGGTATGATATCAATAGAGAAAGGATTTTATTTGAAAAATACATTACTTTACCTCATGTTATTGCCATGATTTAAAATAACAGCTTTTTTTTTTCTGTCAGGGGCACAAAATTGATGACAAAGTCTTAAATGATGGAATCATGGTTTTATGTAACAACAGAGAAAGTTGTTGATTTACTGTGTCAACTCTAGCTTTGCCTTACACACTATTATCATTTAGAATTTATAGTGCTTATGTGAACTAAATCCAAACAGCTGTATCATAAATGTGAAGATATTTTAAAATGTGTATTTAACTATAGGTCTTGATGCATTCACTGGTGCTGAAAATACATGATAATACATATGACAACATAATTTCATCCACACGTTTTTGGATTGCTTAGAAAAGTTAGTTACCCTTTCAGGTTTCACAAATAAAGTCTTTTTTTTTTTCTTTCTTACAAATTTATATACATTTTCATATCAGCTCCCCAAGATGACTGTGACATACAAACATTTGGGGGTGCTCAACTGAGTTGGTTATATTATGCATAAATTCAATTTTAAATCCACAAGTTATTTAAGGATTTTATGTTTTCAATTATTTCCACATTTGGATTGTGGTATAGGAAGCTAGCCTAAAGCTAACACAGGCTGTGTTCAGTTTTTCAGCAGTTCTTTAACCCTGTTATAATTAATTTAATAGTTTTTAAAAAGAATAATTATTGAACTCCAGTGTAGCAAAATTCTCCCATACTATAATTCTTATTTCTCAGCTTGTATGATATAAAGAGCTGAAAAAGAAAAATCAGTTTGCTGATAGGAGATTGCTGTACCAGTTTTTAACCAATCAGATTGCTCATTGCACTTCATTAGTTTCCTAATTAAATTGTATATGTCATACATATGTATATATAGGTCATGTTTTTGCACGGCTGAAATATGATATTCATTTTCCAAAAGGTTAACTATCTAAAATCACTGAACCTAGGAATAGCATAATTCTATACATGTAATAATTCAAAGTTGCTTTCTCAAAATCATTTTTCAAAGAACAAAAATGTCTTTCCTATAATACTATTGTTGTTCTTTGGAGATTACTTTTTTTATCCTGTAGACATCCAGTTTTAATTATGAAAAAAAATCAAATGATGTCATAAAAGAGGGACAGGAAAGGGGTGAGATGAAAACAAATGTCTATTTATTGCCTTGTCTTTCTTCTACTATTTTTTTCATTATCCTTTGAGAAAAGCAGAAGAGATTCTTTAAATCAAAGTCAACTAGAATTAAGTAGAAATGGCCAGTGGAGATGGTGACACTCTTTTTAAAGCCAAAGGCACAAATAGCTATTTCTGCAGCATGGCTGTAGGGATGATATAGTTCCTGAAGTAGGAGATTCTTCTGATTTGACAATGACCTGTGAAAATTAGTTGCCATCAGTAGAAAATAAAATACATTAGTATCATTTGGCAATTAAAAAAAAAAAGTTACCGTTTCTTTCAGTCCAAAACATTGTGAATTATAGTAGAAAAGAAAAGTCACTAAAATGGTAAGGGGATAAGATTTAGATATATAGAAAATACAAAAATTACTTATTTAGGGACAGATTATTTAGTTGATTCCTTGTGCTTCAATAATAGATATAGAAAAAGAATTTTAGTTACTTTTTAGTTAGTGAATGTAGTAAATAAATAACTTAATACTTGTTTCTGTCTCACTTGTTTGGATTTTGACTGTCTAGTGGACATTTTCTCTTTTGTTAATAGACTAAGTTCACTTATTGGTATTGCCAGTTTTATGTCAAACTCTGGAATGTGGTAGTATTGCATAACAAGTTAGCTATTAGAACTCTCCCAATGATAATGACTAGAGTCCTCCAATTAGTGTTATAAATGTTGGTTGAAAGACACTCAAATTTGGCCACAGGGAAGATCAAGTCCAGCAGCAGGAAGGAAAGACTTAAATTAAGAACAATTACATAAAAAGAGGTAGGAGGCACTAAATGAAATTACTATCTTCATTTTGGTAAAGGTTTTCTGAGTTCATTCATGCATTCAATTCACTCAAAACTATTTTATTATCTGTACTTATCTATGGTAATTTTCTGTTTTATTTTTGTCATCTCTGTGGTAGAATTCTTAGAACCTTTCCTGTAGTTCTCCTAAAAAACTAGGTTGACATTGGTCCAAAATAAGCCAAAGTATTGTCTCTGTGTTTTTCAGCAGTGATGTGCATGTGTGTGTGTGTGTGCGTGTGTGTGTGTTTATCCAGAGCAGTAACTGGGTGTAAGTATGTAGTCAATGTATTAAGAGTATGCTTCCCTCCTTCCACCTACACCCCGCTACCGTCCAGCTCTCCTTAAGACTTCAGCCTTTCATACGTACCTTCCCTGAAAGCTAGCTAACCACTGGAAAAGACTGGAATCAAAATCCTAATTGAGATCTTTGGGATCTTGGGAAATTCTATGTGAAAAATTGTGTGAATATCATTCCCTTACGCAATTCCCTGAGGGTATTCTTCCATTGTTAAGGAGCACACCTGGGATTTATCTCCCCCCTCCTAAAATCCATCTGCAGACAGTGTCCTCTTGGTTTCTTCTCTACTAGGGCTTTGAGTTCCAAGATCTCTTTCTGTTTTCCATCTGCTTTATTGTAGGCCCCAAGTGCTATCCAGATCCCTCAGTGTTTAACCTCCTCAAAAGTAAAGTTTGGTTCATTCACTGCATTTATGTCCTTTAGCACCTAACATAAAGCAATACATATAGCAGACATGTAATAAGTTTTTGTTGATTGATTAGTTCTTATGTAACAGTTTTCCCAAGGCTTCTTGGGCTATAGCTTTCCCTAGCTGTCTTTCAGCTCAGCTTGGTAATTGTATTATTCAGCATGATCTCTCCTTGCCTTCAGCTGAAGCAAAACTTTAAATTTATACACACACATACACACACACACACACACACACACACATATATGTATATGTGTTCCTATCTAACCACACATTTGTTTTTGTGCTTGTGAATATGGGTGTATAGGTATATACACAGAGAAAGAAAGACAAAACAGTGACTGACAAAGACAGAGAAAAAACTGAATTTGTGAAAGGAATAATGTATAGGAATGGTTTTATTAATTGTTCTCAGAGGTCTTTGTTGAGCAAGATTTTCTAGAGGCAAGTTTGTATTTTTTTTTGAGGGGGCATTTTGACCACTGTCCACAGTGTTTTAGAACCTAAGATCAGTAAGAGGGAAAAATTTATTTTGGTTCAATGAAAAGAGAATTGGATTTTGAATCAGAGTATCTGAGTTCAAGGCCTAACCCTGCCTTTTACTACTATGGGATCTTGCATCTTACTCCCCAGAAAATCTGTAAATCAGAACTAGAACCTTTAAAGCCCCTTTACATTCTAAGACTATAACTCTAAGATTGTCATATAGTTTTGAAAATGAAAAATATTTCTCGCATTCTATTGACATATGTATCTGAAAAGGAAAATAAAAATGTGAATTTTGTTAATGAAACTTAGGTCATTACTGTGAAATTATTTTTTAAAGATATTTTAATCTTCATTTCTAATTTATTTCCAATTTTGTTTCATTCTAAGCATATTTATTTTAAAATTTTCTGATAAAAAATTCTTTTTTGAGAATCGCTGATCTGTAAACACACAGGGTGTTTTGATGAAAATGTTGGCATTGTAATCAAGGGGTGCTGGTTATATACTTAACTCTGCTACTTATTAGCTCTATGTGAGCAACCTATGTAATTGTATTAGGGACAAAGACATAAATAAAGGCTATGTTAGCTGACCAAGTTAGTGGTACAAAGCAAGATAGTAAGCCAATAAAATGATAAGCTCATAAAAATCAAACCCAAAAAAGAAGTGGATAAAAGATATCTTCAAACGCTGAATAATCATGCTTAATAAACTAGTTAATATTAACTTCTCCTCAAAGGAGGAGATATGGGTTGTATGATAGGGGAGGAAGATGTGGACCAGGAAGTCTGGTTCTTTTGTCACCTTCATCCAGAAGAATGAAGAGGGCTCTTCAGGATAGGAAATAAAGTGCTGTATCTACTCTTGGGCTGAATGCCTGTTTCTTGCAAAAAACTGTGAATAAACCAACTTACTTTATACACTCCTGAGTACATTTTATCTTTGTAATACATTTCTAACAATTCATGAGGAGTTGTTGTTAGAGGCTGGCTCAGTGGATAGAGAAGAGTACTTGCCATGGGGTCAGGAGGATTTCAGTTCAAATCCAGTCTCATATTCTCTGCTCTTTGTGACCCTGAGCAAATCACTTAAACTCCATCTGAATCACTTTTCTCAATTGTAGAATGGAGGTTAAAGATAGCACCTCTTTCCCTGGAATATTATGAAGATCAAATGAGAAAATATTTATAAAGTGTCTAGCATAATAGGCATTTAATAAATGTTTGTTCTCTTTCCTTCCCTTTTCTTACCTTCCCTCCTTAAATTCATGCTTTATAAAAATTGGGTTATTTAGCTTAAAAAATAAAAGTTAGGGGAAAAGAATCAAGAAAAATTATTGCTGCATTCAATTATTTTTGCTTTGCTTTTAATACACTATCTGACAAAGAATAGGTACCAAATAAATGTTTGTTTTCTTCCTGTCTTCCTTCCTCTCTAATAAGCTCCTTGAGAGTACAGTTTGCTTCTTTCTTTCTTTCCTTCCTTTTTCCTTTCCTTCTTTCTTCCTCTCTTCTTTCTGATAAGGAGGACAAAATTTGGAGGTGGGGGTGCCATGTTTGGATGCAAAAAATGTTGAAGCAGAAAGACATCCCAATAAGATTAGGTTCCCTCTTAGTCAGTGTGATGAGTTTGGCCAAAGTATACTGTCATACTGTCTCCAAGTTAAGAGGCAAAGATTTATTATGCTGCTTGACAACAGGCTAGGTCCAAGGGAATTTAGCAAAGACTCAGAATCAAGGAGATAATTTTATAGGAAAGAGAAACAAAGATTAGGTTGATATGGTAATATTGTGGCTTAGAGATACAATGAAGAATGGTAGAGGTAATTCCCATACTTGAATTCTACAATTTACAGACCAGCAGATTGGCCAGCATTATTTATGGTACTCCCAAGGCCAGGAGCCTTAGAGTTTCTCAAGAATTGATACTTTCTCACACCTCATCACTTCCTTCCATCTTCCCTCCTATCTTCTTCCCCCCCTTATTTTCCTCCTTTCTCCATTCCTTCCTTTCTTTGTTTTTCCTTCCTTCCTGAGTTTGTTTCTTTCTTCTTTTCTTCTTTCTTTCCTTCCTTCTGATGTGAATCCTGAAATCAGCTTATTCTCTTTTTCAGGAAATGCTAAAATTCTGGGAACTTGGTTTGCCAGACTATCTTATTACCAAAGTTAAGAAAATGATAAATCGGTATATTGATTTCTCATGAGCAATAAAATGAGCAAATAGAATAGATTGCCTTGAATAGCATCTTTAAGATACCTCTAGTATATCTATTGATGGGAACTCCCCAGACTGTTTTGTTAATATCATATAGGAACCAAGTTTTCCCAGAATATCTTTAAGACAATAACAATATTAATACATATCTTTTATCTCCCCGACTCTTCCCTGGTACTTCTCCTCCCCTGAGAAACTTCAGGTATATTTAGCAAAGATTCAGAATAAAGGAGATAATTTTATGTGAAAGAAAAACAAAGATTAAGTTGATAAGTTCAGAGTAATATTAGAGGTACTGGTATATATACATATATATATATATATGTATATATATGTATATATATATATATATGTATATATATGTATATATATATATGTATACACACACACACACACACACACACACACACACACATACAGAGAGAGAGAGAGAGCGAGAGAGAGAAAGTATATGCATGTGCATGTCTTTATGATTAAGATTTTTGCTAGGACTTTTTCTGGACTAGACCAATATGAGGTACTCCCTGCCTCCTCATAGTGATTTCCCTTTCCCTTAATGGCATCTTTCTCTTTACTACATAGTTAACTCTGGTTATTCTGCTGAAACCTCATGGCATATTCCTTTAAAGGCTTCTTCTAAATCATTTTTCTTGTTAACTCTATTGCTCTCTCAAATCTATTTCTATTTATCACTCCTGGGTTCCTATTTTACTTTTGTAAAGTAATTTTGTCTGTAACCTCTTCTCTTTAAAAAAAAAAAAAAAAAAAAGTAATCTTTTGACAGAAAATGCTCCTGTGAATTAGTTACATGTCTTGCATTTTGTATTTCAAATTGGGAGTTGCTACTCTGACCTCATCACTTCCTTTCTTCTTTCCTTCCTTCTTTTCTTCCTTCCATCCTATCTTCCTTCCTTTCTTCTTTCTTCTCTCCCTCACTCCCACCTTTCTTCTCTCCTTTCTTCCATCCCTTCTCCCTTCCCTTCCTTCTTTCTCTTTTTCTCTCTATATATGATCTCTTGATTAAATAAACAATATTATTTAGGCCTTTACTTGTGATATTTTCTGTCACCTAAAAACAAGAGAAACAAACAAGCTCAATTGGACTGGGACCCTAAGGTAAATAAATAGATAATAGTTAGCATTTACACAGTGCTTTAAAGTTTACAAAGCTCCCAACCTGTGTTATCTCTGTTGATCCTCACAATAACCTTAAAAGATAAGAACTATTCTGATACCCATTTTATCATAAAAGAGTTTTAGCATACTTCAGTGCCTTACCCACAGTCACACAATTTCACATTTAAATTCAGGTCTTCTTGATTCCATGACTGTCTGTACAGTGCTATACCTAAAATGTATAAATATCTAATATGTACAAGAATATTTGTAACACTCACTTTTTGTGGTTTCAAAACAAATAACAAAATTTTTGAGACTTGACAAAAAGAGATCCTGCCCCTTTACTTCTTAAATACAATCATAGTGTTTGTAGTTAAGTAGAATTTTACTGCAGCTAGTAATTGTTGATGCTAAGTCCCTGAAGTAGTTGGGAATCTTTATTGTTTATAATTTCCTAAAAATACTTGCTTTATTCAATGAATAGAGGTGATTTAATTAATAACTGCTAACAATCAGGAAACTTGATTTACAAATTGAATCAAGTGGCAGAATCTGAAATGAGGATGAACACTTTCCTGAGTTATTTTAGCCCCACCTTCAGAGGTCTTAACAAATATAATGGATTTTTATTCAGATCAGGCTCAAAAATCATGCTAATATTTGAGTGACCAGTGACTCTACCTGCTAATAAAACAATGAATTTAAGGGGCAAGCTTGATCCATTTTTTGTGTTGTTGTTGTTTTTGGTGTGTTTTGGTTTGGTTTGAAAAACTACCTAAAATAAAAGGGTTACACATACTCATTTTGATGACATAGAAGTGATGAGGTGTAAACTGAGGTCTAAACCGAGATGGGTCAGTTCCTTTTCTCTCTCTCCTTCCTTCCCCAAAGTAACCAAGAGCGGGGTCTGCAGCAAATGAATTTGCTACTTAATATTGTATGGAAACATAGTCTTTATTGATTAGAATGGAAACACCAGAGAGCCAGTGGGCAAAATGGCTGCAAGGCACAAGGCCAATTTTGCAAAGAATAGATTTTTGAGGACTCTGTTTTATACAAGAGCACAATCATTCAGATGCAGTGATGTAAGGAGGTTCTGGAGAGTGATATAAATAAGATAAGGATTATCTTGTTATCTTTTGGGGACTAATGAAGTCTCTTCCCAAAAAGTCTCTTCCTGATGGCATTTGGTCTATCTGAGCAGAATAGAATGGGGGCTGTAAAACCCCAGGCAGTTCAGATAGCCCAAACTAGTTTGACCAGATCTTGTATCAAAGGTCCAAGTCCCAAAGGAAGTTGGAGATCAAACAAGGAATATCAAGGGGCTACCGCACCCAACAGAAGGAATCATATCATTCTGCCATTTCCAGGATAGAGAGTTTGACTGAGGGAAAGAACTTAATAAATTCTAAAAAGGAACAGGGAAAGATACTTTAGGAGAATCTGAAGTGTACTAATACCCAGTGGTTTTTGTTTTGTTTTGTTTTCATTATGGACTATCTGGGTATTGCAACAAACTTGTGTCAAAAGGATCAAAACACCATCAGTTTAGAGCTGTCTTGTCTTGTCAAACCCCTTTATTTTATAGAAAAAAGAAAATGAGGCCCTGGAGAAATAAAATGACTTGGCCAATATCACACACAGGAAAAAAAAAAATGTGACCAGACCTTTTTACACTATGGCAGTTATTCCTAAATGTGGTTATGTTCACCAGCAGGGCTTGATATCTAGAACAATGATCTAGTTTGACAATTACCAAACTTCCTTGTATTTCCTTATAATGATTCCTTGCTGTGAAAATTTTCACTACTTCATAACACAATCTCATCAAAAGTTGTACTAGTTCAAAGATTGACATAGTGTATGCTTTAAAATGTTTCAGGTATTCTCCTTTAGAAAGTAGGGAAAAGTGAAAACTCTTTCTGTTTGTGACTTTCATTCCATTCCTTTGTATACCAGGGAAAAAATAGAATTATCTTAGATCTCCTAAAAAGACTGCATAAGACACTGGCTAATATGAGATTTTGTAGATGATCTGGATTCTGATTTCTCATTATCATTTTTTCATTTCCATTACTACCAAATTACCTGAGGATACTAAAACATGGCTCATTTTTTTTACACTGAATGTTGAACTAGAATGTATGCTTTTTCTTTATTTTTTCTTCTTATTAACCCAGAAATAAATACTTGAGATAGGTCTTCTGATTTACAAGAGCTGAATGTTAAGGAGTTTGTTTTAGTTATGTTAAAACTAGCAAAGACTTGAATTTAAAATAAAAGTAATAAAAATAATAAAGTGATTTTATACAAATGATAATTGAAGCTGGGAGAAAGATAGAAAGTAAGCAATGACAAATAATTGGCACAAAATATATTGGATCTCTAAAACTGAATATTAAGTGAAAAATTTACTTGAATTTGTATTCACCCAGAAGCAAAACTCAGGATAGTCATCTTAATGTTCAAACAGTCTTTATGTTTTCAATAATATTAGATTTTACTTGTTAAATTGGCTAGTAAAGCCACAAAATTATTATTAGTTAGAAAATGCAGGACCATGCTTAGAAAACAAGTGATTTTTTTTTTTTCTTGGTAATAGCGGGGTGAACAACTTAGGGAAATATACTATTACATGAGGCTTAAATGGTTCCTTGGATAGTTCCTTTATGAGAGATGGAATAATTTTAGCTTTTGTGGCTTTTCTCTAGTAATATTTTTTTAACTCTACTTTTTATCCCTAAGAGTTTCTTTGGAAACAACAACACTTGACAAATTTTTTAAGGATTTTTACACCTTTGAAATCATTCAGGCTCACAAAATAATGGGTAGAACACATATTTTATTTAACAGAAAAAAGAAGACTTCCACCATGGCCCATAAACATTCAAAACAATTCTCTCCTCTGGCAGATGCCACTCCCCAAGATATTTTACAATAGTGCAAAACCTAAAGTTAGAGACATTCTCTCTTCACTGTCCATGCCAGTCAAAGTGAGAAACATCTTGAAGTTTCTAGAGAAAGAACCAATTCTTAACTTGGTGTGTATGTTTTTTCCTCAAGATCCAGTCCCCATGGCTCCAAACATTCTACAGAACAATTTCAAATTAGTTGAAAAATTTCTAAACAATGTTGCCTCTTTACATAGCCAGACCACTAAGGGTCTACAGTCCAAACACACCAAAGAAAGAACAAAAGATGCCATCCATCTATAGTGTTATACCTAAAATGCATAAATATCTAATATGTACAAGAATATTTATAGCACCCACTTTTTGTGGTTACAAAAACAAAAAAACCTTGGAAACTAAGTGTATGTTCATCAGCTGAGGAATGGAGGGACAAAATAGGTATATGGCTTAAATATATAATTCTATTGTGCTATGTGAATTGGAAGGGGAGAATGATTTCCAAGAAATAGGGAGAGAATACATAAAAAATGATGCAAAATGAAATGATTAACTCTAGAAGAACACCTTATACTATAATATTAAAATTATATTTTAAAAATTGAAAGACTTAAGACCTATGATCAACTAATTGAGCAATCATGATTCCTGAGGACTGATAAAGGAGACTGTCCACTCCTAAAAGAGAGATGATTAAATAATATGCAAAATAAGAAATGCGTTTTTGAACTTGGCCAATATGGTAACATATTTTTTGAATATGTGTAGGTGATACAGGGTTTCTGTATTCCCTCCTTCTTTCTTTCCTTCCTTCCTTCCTATCCTTTTTATCCTTTCTCTCTTTTTCTTTTCTTTCCTTCCTTTTCTTCCTTTCATCCTGTCCTGCCATTCTTTCTTTTTATTTCATTTTCTTCTAACTTCTTCTTCCTTCCTTTCACCATTCCCTTCTTCCTCCTTTCCTCCATTCCTGTCCTTCTCTTCTTCCTATTTCCTCTTCCCATCATTTTTCCTTCCTTCCTTCTTTCCTTCCTTCCTGCATATTCTTCCTCTCTCCCTCCCTTCTGCCCTTCCTATTCTTCTTCCTATCTTGTTCTTCCATGCTTTCTATTTCATTTCCTTTCAGCTTCCCTTTCCTTCTTCTCAACATTCCTTTCTTTCTTCATCCCTTCCTCCACTCTTTCCTATTCTTCCTCCTTCCTATTCTTCCATCATCTCCTTCCTCCCTTCTGCCTTCTTTCCTTCTCCCTTTCTTTACTTCCTAACTTTCTATCCTTTTTATCTCCCTTCCTCCATCCTTTTCTTTCCTTCCTTCTTCCCATAGTAGTCTTTCAAATCTTTCGTCTTATTCCATTCCTTTCCAACATCAAATTTTTTCATTCTTTCCTTGTTCCTTCTTTGCTTGTTTGCTTCCTTCTTTCCCTTCCCTTCCTTTTTCCTTTTTTTCTTCCCTACCTTCCTCCCTCCCTCTTTTCCTCCCTTCCTTCCTCTCTCATTTCCTCTTTCCCTCTCTTCCTCCCTCCCTCCCTCCACCTCTCCTCCTTCCCTTCTTCCCTTCTTATTTTCTCCTTCCCTTCCTCCCTCCTTCCCTCTTTTCCTCCTTTCTTCCCTCTTCCCATTCTTTTTTCTTCTTTCCTTCCTTCCATCTTTGTTTCTTTCTTCCTTTCTCCTCCCTCTTTCCCTCCCTGAGTGAATAGAGGAAGATATAGAAGAAAGGAATGCTTGGTAACTTGGTCGGTTTTCTTCTCTTTCAGGTTATACTTTTGATGTGGGCCATTAATTACTCTCAGATCCTCTACTATAGTTTTTTGAAGAGGCTGATCAACTTTCTTCTAGATCAAAATAGTTTGGAATATATTTTTCCTCTCATGTTTTCTGGTCTTTCCTTGAATGTGGATCTGGTGATGACTTCTCATAGAAGATGTATAAGTATTTTTCTAGGTCTTCATACATGAATGTCTTCAACTTCCTATTGTAATATATTTCCATATGGTGATTATTCCTACAAGTATAGGGCTTTTCAAAGGGCCTATGCTGATTTAAAGGTGTCTCTTCAGGGTCTAAGTTCAGTCTCTCTATTTAGGTCTCTCAACCTAACCTTCATCCCCCCACATACATATGCCTTAAAAGACTAATCCTGCTTTCAACTAAGCTTTAAAAAAGGTTTTATTATTTGGTTTCTATAAAATTTCCAATTTCTCAAAGAGCTGAAAGGGACAAACTCTATGTCGTTCAAGATATTATTAGAATTAATTTCCAATTAAAATCAATTCATTATTAACTAATTTTTAAAGTCCTTTGCTAGTCAGTACAAGATAAAAGCTAACATATAATCCCTGTCCCCATGGAATTTACAATTTAGTAAAAGAAATATGACATTTACATATCAGATATTATATAACATCCAGTAAGTACAGAATACATGGTAGAACAAAAGAATAAAAAGAGTAAAAGAAATAAAAGTAACTTATTTATTGTAAAGAGCAGGAACTCTGGAGAAATATACTTAAGGCTTATTATGATTGATTTAATCCTACAACAAGGTGTTAACTCAGTGGAATTGATGAGACAATGGTTATCTAGTTTACATATACTTAGCATGGTTGTGTAATAGTTCTACAATTGATGAAATTATAATAGAGTATTTAAACTGAGGACAAAGTCAGCCACAGAGATTCCATCTTTGATCAGCCTCAGGATGGCTTTCTTGCCTCCTGCACTTTAAGAGAGAAGACTTGAGTAGCTTCCTGTCTCCACTAAAACCCAGGTCCATCTGAAAGGCCTCCAGAAAGGTTAGCCGGGCCCCAGGTCAAGGAGACAGACTAAGGAGATAATAAAGATTTGGACTTTATGCCTGGCATTTGCCTTGGCAATTATTCTGCTGAAACCAAGTCTGGTCCCTCGACCTCCAGAAAGCTAACCAGGACATTACGATTTATCACTAATAATTATTGATTAGTATAACAAGCTGTATCCCAGTATATCTTCTAATCTAAGTATGATCTTTATCATGATAGTAAAAAATGTTCCCCTTAACATTGTTATGTAAAGAATGTGATGATTATTAACCCTCATTATACAGATAGGAAAACTGAGTGTTCCACTAGAAGTAAAGAATATATTTTCTATTTACCCCAAAATATTCCAACAACTTAACATTGTATCTACTTTTACTGCATTTTTACCCTCTGTCTTCATTTTAAATTAATTAAATGATGTATATATTTAGACATAGCCGTACTTGAGTCAACTTGTAATTGTAGATCTTTGGGGAGCCATTATATTTGAACATCTGGACTCACCACATGTTTTTTTGTTTTTGTTTTTGTTTTTGTTTTTTTTGTTTTTAATCATTATTTTTGAAAATGAAAAAAAGGCAGTTATACAAAGATATATTAGAGTTAGGGGGATGGGTGATATAGTACTTTGCATACTGAATGTGGCTATTATAGTAAACATTGTGATGAAAAGGTTGTGTGTGATTATATAAGGTGGTATTAGTGGTAATTTCTTGTAATTTGGTTTCTCCTCAGTTTAAGTAATTAAATGCAATGACTGTTGTTAGAGCATAAATAAGAGCAAGTTAATTTCTATGCCAATCAATCTAGTTTATAAGCTCCTAATTTCTAGAAGAAAATAATGATTTTATATACACAAAGCCAAAAGATTCTTTTGATTTATGTAAAATACTCAAGAATTCCAAATCATCTATGTGTGTAGAAAGCTACAGTAAATGCTAGTACAATATTTCTGTTAACTGCAATTAATAAATTTTGCATTCATTAAATAACTTCCTGGTGTTTGGGCTATTTTCCTTTGTACTTAAAAGAGAATATTGATCTTAATTCTCCTTTGTAGGAATTGAATTAGCCTCCTTATTGGAACCCTATGGTTTTTATTTACAATATACATATCTGACAGTAGGACCTAATTAATTGGAATCTGTCACCATCTCAGAGCAACCTTAAAGCCAAGAATATGTGCCTGTGCAGATTAAAAGAAAACACAGTGAGCTAATTTGAACAGAACTTTTCTAAAATGTCAGGAACCCTTTAATCTGGAAAAGAAAGTTCATGTAAGAAAAAAAAAATACTTTTTAGTCTCTGGTTGACTTTTCATGTGCTACAAAACTATCAACTTAACCTTTCTACACCCACATTCAAGTATACTTCTCTATTATTTATATTTCTATGCCCTATGAAATTTTAAATGAAATATTAAAATTAGAATGTTTGACTCCCTTGCACACATAGCTAGAAATGTACAAGAATATTCATACACATATATGCATACCTATATCTACTCATAAAACTGTGATTGTTGGTGAATAAAGGTATTGCTGTACATATAAGCACATTGTCCACATGTCCATGTTTATTTTAAGTAATATTTATATTCTTGAAAAGTTTTCAAATTCACAGAAAGAAAAGATTTTCAAGGGTTCTAGGGAAGCCCTTTAAAAAAAGGTTTGCTGTCTATGTCTCCATATATATCTGTATTTTCATATAAATACGGGTACAAAAATATGAAAAGTGTATGATATTCAATAAAGAATTAAAGACATGTATTTTATTTGTATGCCTATGAATAACTCAAATGACTATAATATGATCATATGGAATTGAATATATACTTATTTCATCTAAAATATTGAAATAAAATTAATGATACTTCATTACTCTTTTGGGCAATTAGTTTTCCTCATATGGTTCAACATGACTAAACTAAAAATCTATTTCAACACAAGGAATGATCCCCATGGGTAAACTGATTAGCAATAGTGGGACAGCATATGGATATACTCTCAGAGAAAGCAAGAGATTTCAGGATCCACATAAATCCACTAAACATTAAGAGTATTCTTAGACGGGACCCATAGTCCAGAAATTACCTAGAATTTTCTCATTATTTATTTTTTTCTTGTTTTAGAAATGTTTATATCTTGCTAGTACTATTCAAGCTTCAAAATCACTATCAATCTACAGACAGATTTTGGATTTTTATTGTTGCTTTAAAGCTCTTGTAGAAGGAATTTTCATGTGACCTCCATAAAAGTACTGCTGGGATATATCAAAGTGGTAATAAGATAAGTTCTTATGAAAATATGAAAGTCTGACTAAAGCAATTGTTACATGAATGTGGAAGTAAAAATATATTTAAGAAATGTATTTCAAAATTTGGTCATTACATTTAATACTGAAAAAGTGCCAAAAGCCAATCCTAATAAAAACAAGTAGTTATAATGGTAATTGTTAAATGTCCTCATAAAATTATCATTAACCTTTTTTGCCTTTCCTGTAAAAAGCATCATGTATGTTAATTTGCAACATTCCCAATCAAGAGTAAATAAATATCATTCAGAATGCCTATTGAATATGACAATCATTTCATGGATAACAACAGTCAACTAACAAAGTCTCAACTTCACAATGTTCAAAAGGATCCTCCACAATTTAAGATTCTTGAGAATAGATGATAACTAAAAAAAAAAATTTAGAGTAAGCAACTTGAGGGCAAGATATATCTATTAATATATTTTATGTTACTTAAGAGTAATCACTGTAAACATAACACTGATAAGCACAGGCTTCATGATCATCCATATAAATGCATATAGTATTTATGCATATTTTCTAAGAACCTATGGAAGAGTCATTGTTTGTCCTTAAGTTTGAACTCACATATGAGACTTACAAACTTGTACCATATCTGTAGGAAAATATAGAGAGGGGAAATTGTGGAAATAAAAGAGGAATTAAATATAAAATAATATTTAATTATAATAATTATATAATTATAATATAACAATAATTATTAATAAGTAAAGCCTAAATATTAAACCTCTACAATATGTTTCCATGAATTGGAAATTATTCTTTCTCATGGCATCTAAGCAGCCAAATTAATCTCTGCCATAGTTAGTGCTCTTTTGGTTTTGGGAACATGAAATAGTAGAGTAAAAGAGGAAAAGGAGGATTGGGGATGAACACTAATAAACATTTAACAAGTTTGAAAAGAAGTCTTTATGCAAGGACTTATTCACCATTGTCCTAGCATTCTGACCTTGGTAGGAAAGTAAATAATTAACAAGAATGAATGAATAAATAAAAAAAGTCCAGAATGATGAAGTTAAAGCTGAGGAAGTTTTAAACATTTCAATATATCTTTAGAGCTATAACTTTTAAACTATTTCAGTAAATCTTTAAATATTTTTCCTGTCCTTTGTAGACAACTGAATTAATCCAGCAAGATGCAGTATTTGTAGATTAGACAGAGTTTAATTTTAAATGATAATGTAAAAACTGAAGTTCATGTCTGTGAAATCTTATTATCAAGTGTGCTAATCATTTCTGTCAAAGAAGGGTCCCTGTCAATCCAGTCTCTTCCATATTTAAAGACAAAAATTCTATGTTATAAACTTCATAATCTTCACAGTTGGATTCACTCTTTTTTTAATGCCTTGAAGAGTTTCAAAGACTATCCATTCACATACTTTATTTCTATCTTTCTCAATCTTTAAAAGCTCTAAAAGAATTTTGTTGGGACATTTTTTGGGGGGGAACAGAAGTCCAAACCAAAACTATGTAACACAAGCATGCTAATTCAATGGAGGATTTTTAAATGGCACAAAAGCTACCCAAGGAGTTAAACTTTCTATAACTGAAATTGAAAAATGAAATAAGTTAAGCATAGGGAGAAAAAAAAAAAGAAATCACATAGCTACCAATGAATTAAGGATCTTTGCTTGCGATTTTTTCTGTTTTCACACAACTTCACTGCAGGATTTGATAGTTAAACATGTGTCCTGCTAGAAACTGCTTTCATCATTTGTCTATATAGTTTATTGTCTGTCACTGTTATATCCAAAAGCCAACTCAGTATCATCCTCATGTTTTTAGATTGTTATCATTTAAATATTTGGTGTGAAGTAATTATATCAGAGGAACAGACCAGAAAAAATGTATTTATGCATGAATATACATACGTGTGTGTATGTTAATAGGAAAAAAATGGCACTGAGCACATTACTATTGTAGACAGAGATTCATTTCTAAGTTGAACTAAGTTCATTTAAGTTAAAAGAAGGGAGGGACACCACACCAGAAATGGCTCCATCATTAGCTCAGGATAACTATTTGCACTCTGATCCCCAAAAAACAATCTGAGCCTACTTTTTTTAAAGATCAGGAAAGTGAAATATGAATACCTGAACATTAAGCACATATGAGTGGCTTAAACTGCAACAACTGCTTCTGTCAAAACTCAGTAAAGCACAATTTTACAAACCTGTTGCCAATTTCTCTCCTGTTCTTTCAGGTCATGCAGATGATACATTCTAAATATGTTTGTTGGAGGGGTGGTTGCCCACCAAAGTCAGTAACATCGTGTGACCTCAGTAATGAGCTAACCTGATAAAGAGTTATTGAAATGTAAAGATTTCTTTGGAACTGAAAAAGCGAAGTTAATCATGTAGTAAAATAATTCAGACCTCAAAGGTGCATTACAGAATATGAACCTGACTACATGTAGTTTTTCTCTTCCAAAAATATCCCACTTTGCTCACATTGATCACTCATCCCTATGTCCATAATAACTAGCACATAAAGTAGATGAACATCACCTACGCTCCTGAAACAGGTGCATTACCGCCATGCAGGGATGAATTTCCCAAACTAAGTCAAGTTAAGTATGTGTCATTGGAGCCCCGGAACTATAAAAGTTAAAACCCACTACTGAGCACTGGACCTAATACAGAGGCCAGTGAATGATTATGGCTTATTAAAATAATGGTAAATTATTCTATACATTCTGAATAGAAACACATCAAGACATGCATTTCGGGTCACAGTTTGAGATCAAGTTGCCAGCTGTGAACTCTAAGCTTATGTAAATGCAAATACTCACGGATGCTTTCTGCTTAGGAAAGATTTAGTAGGTGTTCTTTAATTTAATTGCAAGTTTTCTTATAAAATTACTTATTTGCAAGTAGACTAAGATGAAGATAAATGTACACAGCACTTCTACATGAGGCAGGCATTACATTAAAAAGTAATTATTGTTAAAGGGCGTTCGCCTATAATGATGTCACAAATGGATAAATCTTAGCTGCGTCTTACCTGTCGTGGCAGAGTCTGTCTTGATAGTGTTTGGTCTGCTTGTAAAAGCTGCAAAATCTTTATCAATCAGAAAACAAGGGGGGGTGTTTGAACTTCCAATTCTGAGCAGAGCTGAAGAGCTCTATGGTTAAGTAATAGATTGCCTCCTCAAAGTAGCTCTGACCATGCTATTAATGGGGAATAGTTACAATCACTGCTGGAAAGCTTGCTGATGCAGCTCCTTCTCCCTCCTGCCTTTGCAGAGACCTAATGTATGAATGAGCCAGAAAGCATCCTTCTCTCCCTCTTTTGCGTGCTCTCTCACTCCCTCTCTATCTCTGTGTCTCTTGTCCTCTCTCTCCCTCTCCTCTCTCTCTCTCTCTCTCTCTCTCTCTCTCTCTCTCTCTCTCTCTCTCTCTCTCTCTCTCTCTCTCTCTCTCTCTCTCTTTCTGAGAGTTATCATTCGGCTTATCCTGCACACAGTGGAAGAGGACCGGCTGGCAGGCAACCGTGCAGTTCTCCACCCCCCCACCCCCCTGCTGAGCCACATGAATGTGTTGTGAATAAAGACAAAGCCCCGAACCAGTGCACCACATCATTTCCTAGAAAAGAACTGCAAGGATATGCTGTGCTGCTCCTCTGCAGACAAGCAGGAAGACAAGGAGACAGACTTACCTACCTGCTCTGCTTGTTTGATATGTTTTGTTTTTGTCCTGTAAGTAGTTCTGTAATTACCTCTTCAAACACCTAGAACAAAAAAGTTCTTTTGTTGTTTTGTTTCATTAACTTTCAATTTAAAGAAAACAGTTCTTCTTCCTCAGCCTGTTGCCAAATGCACCTGCCTGTCTGTTATTACGAAAGATTGTGCTGTTAGTCCCCCCCATAGCAAATTAGAGGGCACTTATAGAATGGAAAACAAGCCAGTCTCAAAGTTACAAGATCTGATTTCCAGTATCCTAGGCTCCACCACTTACTGGGTGTATAACCTTAGGTAAATTACTTCGACTCTGGGTCTCAGCTTCCCTCTCTGTAAAACCAAGATGATAAGCTATATAAGATTTAAATTCCCCTTCAGTTAGTTCTGATACTCAATGTATTTGTGGGGGGGTTCTCTGTTTCCTTTCTTGCGTTTTTTTGTTTTTATATATGTTTACCATGTTCTTTTTCTATGGTCTAAGGAAGTCACCTGGAACCACAGACTAAAGGCAAAAGTACCATACAGGTGGACAGAAGAGAGTGAGTTTCAACCCTAAATGAAGTTGATGAAACCTGCAGACTAGCAGCTCAGCATCAGAAAAGAGAAACATAGCATACAAAGATCTAATATAGCTCCCCATTGTAACTGGTCCACAGTTCTGATAACACAATTTGATCTTGATCTTCCTCATAAAACAACCCAAACTAAGCTGTCCCCAAATATACCTCTGGCTGCAGGCCAACTTCTACTGATAATCACCGCCAGGTGCTTGCCAGCAGGTTGTTACTGAAAATCAATGCAAAATGAAGGCAAATGTCCCTGGTAGAACTGAACCTAAGGGAACCTTGCCTACATTGGCAGATTTTAGAGAAGCACAATTTGCCCAGTTGGTTGTCCTTGAGTGACTCTAAGCAGCCTAATAAGAAGAGAAGCCTAAATCCTATAAGTCAGATGATGCTATTAGAAATATAAGCAAATGCAGATCACATTTGGGAAATCTGAGATAATAGGTGAAAGTGTGTTTGTGTGTGTGTGTGTGTGTGTGTGTGTGTGTGTGTGTGTGTGTGTGTGTGTGAATGTAGTCAAATTATTTTTGTTTTGTTTTGTCCTTTGTCCTGTCATCAATAATAGAGTCCACTTCTATTCTTGGTCACCTCCTACCTGTCAAAATATTTATTTTTTCTTCTTGGTCCTAACATGGTTATGTTCTAGGTTGTCTTTTCTTTCTTGCCCATTCTCTCCTTTTACAATTATAATCAATTCCTGCTTTCACAGAATCACCAAAATGGATTTGAGAGTTACCAGGGTCTTCAGTGTCAACTGAAGGTTCCAGGTCAACCCATATACTAAAGACTAAATGCCAGTTCTGTGAAAATGACTTCTGAATCTTTATATCTATCCCAAATCCCCTTCTGAGCACTAAATCTAAAGTTCCAGCTGCCCATAAGATAGTGCTTTCATGTCCCAACATCTTAAACTATCCTCCAGATATGACTCATTCACTTTCCTCCTAAACTGTTTATTCTTTTGATTTTTTTCCTGTTTTTAGTTGTGTCTTTGTCTGTTTCCATTTACCTCTCTCTTTCTCTTTCTCTTACCCCCACTTACTTGATTGCTTATGTTTAAAATCTGGAAGTTATCTTTGTTTCCTTTGTCTTTTTTACTTGTCATATCAACTTCTCCTCTAAAAATCTCTCCTCAAAAATCTCTTCTTTGTAAACTTTTATCTCTTTTACCACTGCTACCATCAAGGTATCAATACTATTAACTTCAACTACCAAAATGGCATCTTATCCTCATCAAACTATTCTCAATTAATAAATTCTTTATACTGGAAATATTCAATATCTGAGATTGGATTTGAATTCAGGTCCTCCTGACTTCAGGGTGGTGCTCTATCCACTGTGCCATCTAACTGCCCCCGAATAATTTTCTTCTACATAGATCTGGTCTTGTTATTTCTCTGCTCAAAGATATTCACTGTCTCTCTATTATCTACTGAGTGAAGTACAAATTTCTTTGGTATTCAATAACTTCTATCTGGTATCACCCTACTGCATATTGCACACATTCTACCCAAACTAGAATTCTTATTCTCTGGTCCCTGAAATGAATATGTTTGCTTCTATGTCCTTATTCAGTTTATTCTCTATGCTTTGTATTTCTACCTTTCTTTTCTTTGTCTCTGATTCACCTATCTCTGTCTCTTTCTCTCTTCCTGTCTTGTCTCTGTTTGTCTCTGCCCATCTGTCTGTCTGTCTGTCTCCCTGTTTCTATCTCCTTGTTTCTATCCGTGTTTCTCTATCTGTCTCTCAGCATCTCTGATTGTGTCTCTGTCTCCTATGTCACTCTGTGGCTCTGAGTGTGTGTCTCTTTTTCTCGTTCCTTCCCTTTTGGATTCTACCTAATTTCTCTTTTCTAATGCCCAATTCAAACCTTATCAACACCAAGAATATTCCACTGTTTCTCCGAACAGTAATAATCTCTCTTCACATTCATATCTCATATAACACTTTTCCTTTTTTTTTTTTTCCTCATGGACTTCTGGACTTCCTTCTATCAATGCAGATCAATAAAAACTCAGCAGCAATTTATAGTTTTAGTTTGTCAGATTATGTGTCAACCTTAATTTTCTTGACTCCCAAACCAGGTATTTATCTACTACACCACACTGCACTGATACATACATACATACATACATAATACATATAAATATCCTATATGTGTGTGCATTTATTTATTTATTTATTATGTACTTTCCATACAGTCTTTTGTATTGTATACAATTCAGTTCAGTTCAATAAAAGTATATACTCGTTATTTATTAAAATCATTTGTATTTATGTTGTGCATTTTCTTCATGACCTAGCATAGTATTCTGCAGGAATAGTAGGAGTTTAAAATTAATTTTAAACATTTAAATTGAATTGTACTGATGAATGTTTAACATCCTATGAGAAGTACCATTGAAATTATCAAAAAGACAAAAGAACTGGTATCAAATCACAAATTTTTCCATGCTGTACCTCTCTGAGCAATTAATTACTTACCTTTTCTGTATCTCAGTTTCTTCATCTATAAAATGAGAGGATCAGATTGGAATGGCCTCATAGGTCCCCTCCAGATCTAGTTTTATGATTCAATTAAAGTAATATTCATCCACTGATCACCCCCCAGAATGAACAAATTAATTAATAATACAACAGCACTTTGTAAAACCATGTGGCATTTTGCAAATATGTAAAATTCTAAATGAGAAAAAAATTTTAGTTGTTTATTGCAAATGCTTAATATGCAAGTACAAAAGCAAGGCATGTCCTCTAGAAACACATTCTAATACACTGCTGGAAAACAAACAAAAAACAAAAACAAAAATGGGGGAGAGAGGATGTCAAATGAGAAGTCATAAAGATGACAGGCCAAAGCAGTAGAAAGTAGAAAATGGGAATACTTGTTCCAGAGGCAGTAGTAGTTATTTTAATTCACAATTCTCAAAACCTCAGATGGGAAAAGGGAATGAGGAAGGGTGATCACTGTGGTAGGGAAGAAAACTTAATGGAGATGATGCTATATAATCTCAAGGAATGTTAAATTGAGTGCTAGTATAATGGAATTTATCTTTTAACTTCTTGAATTTTGCTAAGTAGATGATCTAAACATGCTTTATGCCCTGATCTCTTTTCCTCTACTGGATGCCCAGAAGTTAATATTATCATAGTAATGCATGTATTATATCTCTGAAATGCCCTCCCTTCATTTGCTTTTCAGTATATAATACCCTTTTAGAATAGTCTAACCAAGCCTCAATGTGAGTCTAATATAAAGTTAGAATATCTGTTTCAGTGCCATAGGCCATGCAAGAAGTTAAAGAGAGATATTTTATCTTCTCTTATTACAACATTTTTTTAGATTTTCATTGAGTAATTTTTTTTTATATAAAATGCCATATTCTTCAGTTCCATGTAACAGTTTCTCATTTCTCTGAATAAACTTGTCATATGTGTATCTGTGTTTAGAATATCCTAAAAGTCTTAGTTCAGCTTTAAGTTTTAATAGTTTTATGTTGCATTACAAATTTTGGGACACTTAGTATAATCTGCCAAAGTCAGCAGTATATACGAAACATGAAAACTAATGCAAATACTATATAACAACTTGAGTATATTTATTTCAGATGTATTACTGTGGAACCTAATCATGTGAAATAATATTCTTGCTTTTAATTTCTAAGTAATGCAAGGCTGTCCTACAGGTCTTTCCAAGTGCTTCTCAGAACTGCTCCACTAGTCAAATTAGTAAATGATGACCCATAAACAGACAATTAGGACAACAGAACAGACTAATAAGTGAACATTAGTCATGCCTACTGAATAGGGCAATCCCAGCTCGAAATAATGTTTAGCAAATTAATTCTTAATACTGTACAGGGAAAACCATTAAATCATTGACATTGTGTTTTCAAGCAGCACATAATGCCTCCTTTTAAAAATGATATTTATAATAATTCCTTGGTGATTTTTTGTTTTAAGATTATATTAGGTAAATGCATATATATGTATATAAATGCATATATATATAAATGCATATATATGTATATGTGTGTGTATTTGGCAGGAAAGAAAATTAAAGGAAAATAAAAGAGTAGAAACTGGGATTAATAAAATTAGTGGATAATGTTGAAACTAAAAATATATCTTTAAGGATCTATTCCAATTCCCTCAATTTACAGTAGAAAACTCTGGGAACCAGAGAGCCAAAATAACTAAAGTCACATAGGAAGTTTCTGAACTTATAGATTAGAACCCAGATCTGCAGATTCTCATTCCATTATTCTTTACAAAATTTTGCATTGTTTTGAGGCAGTTCATACATCTTGAAAGAAAGTATGTGGGTCTTTTTTGTTAGTATAAGAATTACCCATAAAATACATTAAGCTAGTGCTCATTAGCTCAGAGTGAATTCCCCTTTCTCCATTTCATTACATCACATGGCAAGCCATTTTTAATTTTTATAAGTTTTAGTTAGAGAAAGTGTTTCCTCATATAGAACCAAAATTTGCTTTCTTATTATAATTTCTACCTTTATATTCTCTCCTCCATTCCATTTCCCAGACCCTAGAATTAAATAAGTTTAATCTCTCTACTTTTGAACAGTCTTTGAAAGAAGTTCCGCTCACTACAAGTATCCTATGAATAGTAAATATAACTATAATACTGGGAAAATAAACAAATATCATAATTCTATTTAAAATTCACTAACAACTTCTGTGTACATTATTCTTAATCACAAGGATTATAATTTTAGTTAGATAATGAACTCCATTACTGTGATCCTCATCAATTTATATAAACATTCCTTTATTTTAATACATAATTAATCAGTAATATGGTTGTACAAATAGACTCAGTACTAAGACCTTTGTGGAAATTGATGTGATATAGTGGAAATCTCCATTTCTTTAGATTCATGAATTTAAATCCCATGACTGTCATTTACCAATTGACCTCATACAAGTCAGTTTAGACCTCAAAGTCTTATTTTCTCATCTCATAAATGATTAGTGTTAGATTAGACAAACATCTACATTCCTTTTTTGGATCCAAGTCTATGGCCTTATATAAACAACTGCATCATTGGCTCATCTCACCAATTTTTTGGCCTCTTGGTCAGATTGTCTGTAGTGCCCGAGGACCCTTTAATTAAGACAGTCTATATACTTGTTATTCTTACTATATACATTTTTATGGCTTCATGGCTTTAAGCTTCACTTAAAGCTGAGCTCATGTGAGATATTGATAAAATTGCTTAGCATGCCATATGTGATTTCTGTATAATTAATCAACATCAACCTTTCCTTTAGTTTGTTTGTTTGTTTTTAATTTTATTTTTTGATGACATATTGACAAACTCTTTCTATTAACTTCTCAAAGGAAAGGCTCACCTTAACATGAGACTTCCCAACACTATCTTTTGTGGCTAAATCTGGGACAAGATCATCTTTAGATACTCTATTGTTTGAAAAATCCTTAGTTTTTTCAGGTTTTCCTCATACATATAAAACAAATATGCAGGTTGTTGCTCATTCCTTGATGCATTCCACTTTAGTTTGAAAATCAAATAGAAAGAGAGGAAGTATTGAACATACATCTTGGGCTTTATATTGACTTAGAAAACAACATATTAATATTATCTATGTTCCACTGTAATTGATTTTGTTAAATGTTTCCCAATTAAATTTTATTCAGGTTCAGGAGGTATTCAAAAGTACTGCTGCCAACAATGTGCTGGGTTGGAAGGGACTATAATATGGTTCTACCCTACCTTTCCTAACTGACTGGAAATTATTTACTTCATATACTCTGTGTTGAAGTATATGTGGCTTGATGCAAAAATCTCTCAGCCATATCTGTGCCTTTATATTCCTGGATTGCTCACATTCTTCATTTATGGTTCTTAGAATTTCTAGTTTCCTGCAAAACCCAAATTAGATGTACACTAAAAGAAGCTTTTCTTCACATCTCTGTTATGATTCTTACAAGGCACTAAGTCACTGGAATTGAGAGAAACAAAAATTATCTAATTTAGCATGGTACTTAACAGTTCTCTAGTTCACTAATAAGTACTTACTACTTATTAGAGTTGCACAAGATTCACACCTTTAAGAGAGTCCACTAAAGGGCAAGCACACTAACACACAAGCCCACTCTTGGAGGCAAAGACAGATTCATTCCAACTTCCACCTTTGTGCTTGCTGGCTGGAGAGATTAGGAGGGAGCTAGAGGCTGAAATGGGCCAGCCAAAGGACTAGCAATTGGAGCTCTCAGAACTAAGGAGAGAGATAGGCCTCTAAGAAAGCTAACCGGGCCCAAGGAAGGAGACAATACTTGGAAAGAGAAAATAAAGGATCTGGACTTTAACTCCTGGCTGAATTTGGGGTGATTTATTCAGAACTGAAATTAAGGCTGCTCCCAGAAGCCCCCCAAGAAACTTGCTCCCAGTGAACATTATATTTTAGAGAAGAACATTACATATCTACACCAACTTCTTTCCCATAATTGGCAACTTTCTTTACATCTTGAATAACTCTGTATCAATTTTGAATTTACTTGTTTATATACATGCTATTTTCCCCCAATGGAATATAAATTTCTTGTGAGAAGCTGTTTTACTTTTTTTTTTCCTTTTTTTTTTCCCCAACTGCTAACATAAAGCCAATCACATACTTGACACTCACACCAATGCTTTTGAATGATTTAATTGCATTCATGCATATATATTTCCACAGTTCATTCATCATTATATAAAAGCTCATAGATATGTCTTTAGGATTTAATATGTGCCTAGTTGGTTGAACCTATACAGTTTCCCAAAATCTCAATGTTGTTATATGATAACAATTTATTCTTGCCTTGTTACATTCTCAAATATTTCTAATTAATAAGAAATAAAAACCCTTTATTACTATTTTTAAATGTGTTTCATTTGGTTGATAAAGAGGTGAATGAAAAGAGTTGTATGGTATAATATCAGTTATAAGATAATATAACATCACTTATGAATTTAGTTATGCTGTCATATGATTTTAAAATCATAATGTACTTTATATAGTATACTAACATTCTTACTGCTTTTAGAAAATAATTAGGCAAAGATTATATCTTATCTATCATTATAATTTCTTCCATAATGTAGCATAG
This sequence comes from Sminthopsis crassicaudata, assembly GCF_048593235.1. Taxonomy (NCBI): domain Eukaryota; kingdom Metazoa; phylum Chordata; class Mammalia; order Dasyuromorphia; family Dasyuridae; genus Sminthopsis; species Sminthopsis crassicaudata. The sequence continues at coordinate 415,354,950 of NC_133618.1, read as the reverse complement.
TGGGCTACATGTAATTAATGCTTAATAAACATGTCAAATAATTACTGAAGAAATAGCTCATGAGATTGATATAGAACTGAATTTGGAATCAGGAAGACCAGTGTTTAAATTCTTTCTCTGCTATTTGCATTATATGATAATTCTAGGGGAACTAAATTCTGAAGACCGTAGTAAACTCATTTGAAAAATGATAATATTGTATTTGATCACCTCTAATATTCCTTCCAGTTTTAGATCTGTGGCCCCAGGATAAAGTAATAACCTGATTTTAATGATCAATTCTGTTTCTCCTTGCAACTGAATAAAAAGAAACTATATTCCTGGTATAGGGGAGTGGGTTAAATTTACATTAACATTCTAGAAGCATGTAGGTGTTAATTGTTATATTGGCATTCTTGACTGGCTGGTCAAGAAGAATAGAAAGCAAGATCTTGCCAGAAATGGAAAGTATGAAAAGCTGGCATGACTAAGGATGACTATGCTTTTTAATTTCATTGTAAACCTTGATTTTCCAGAATCCATGTAACCCAAATCCTCAGTTAATTGTGATATGTCGTTTGTATTTAGCTTTTAATAGAAAGAGGCAAATTACTTTTTTTTTAAGTCAGGAGATTTATTTTTTAATGATTTTTAGGTCATGTTCTGAAGACATTACAGATTCCAACTCTCTCTCATTCGTTCTTTATCTTCAGCAAAGGTTTAAACCCTTCCCCCTTTTTCTTCTTTTCTCCCTTATTTTCTTCTTTCTTTTCTCCCTCCCTCCCTTATTTTTTTTCCTTCCTCTCTCCTTTCCTTGCTTCCTTTTTTTTTTTTTAAGTTAAGTGATTTGACCAGGGTCACACTGCTAGGAAGTTTTAAGTGTCTGAGACCAGATTTGAGCTCAGGTTCTATTGACTTCAGGGCTGGTGCTCTATCCACTGAGCCACCTAGCTGCCCCTCTTTTTCCTTTTAATTGTGGATGCTCGCCAGTCTAGTGAAGACTGTGAACTCCTAGTAAGAAAATGTTTAAAATACAGGGAAAAAAATTGAACTTTAAAGAAAATAAAGTATATTGGAATAGCTATTAAATTATATATTTGAAAACATATTCATAGACTTTAACTTATAAACCAATGATCAATCTCTTTTTACAATGGCAATATGGACAAAAATGATGACTTGGAAATAATAAAAATTCCATCATTATCAAATATCTAATTACTCAAGCCAAGTGACATATTTATATTTTAAAGTATATAAAGTCATTTTGTTTACTTATCTATTTATTTGCCTATATTTTTTAAAGTCTATTTGCATACTGTTTGATGAAATGATGCAATCACTTCTTAGTTTGATATCAATACTTTTTGGTGTGGAAGTTATATTATTTTCTATTTTTCTATTAATACATTAGATTGTCAAGTGACCCTCCATTCATGGTGACTCATCCCATTGGTGCTGGACTTAACACAAAAATACCTGGCTTAAATTTACTCTAATGTAGCAGAAATTTTTTAATTCAAGCAATCTAGCAGTCTCCTAGTTCTAACAGCAGGAAATACAGGATTTTACCATCATGCACAGTTGAATGTATTTGTAAGTATATAGCTCTTCAATATAAAAGATTAAATGGAGGTGATGTACTCCCAGTTTTCAATTGATTCTTAATTCAATTAACTAGGATTTATGTTATTTAAGTAGTCTGGTAATTCAAGGTTTTCCTTTCTGTTCGTGATTCTTCTTAATGTTATATCTATTATCTTCTTTACCTCTTGAATTGTGGGAAATAAGAATTTTTTTAAAAAATCTAGAAAGAAATTCATTAATAATTGGAGAAACTTTTGCTTCTTGATTCAAATCATCTTAGTGACAACCAAAATAAAGCAATTACTGACAAACATTGAATAATAGTCATAGCTAGAAATAGATAAGAAACATACAAAAAGTGGATAGTATGTGCATATGTGTATATAGAAAGTCAGACAAAGAGACAGAGACACAGACAGAGAGAGAAGGAGGGAGAGAAAGATGAACATCTATCTATCTAATCTATCTAATCTATCTATCTACCTATCAATGGATAGAGTGATGGCTCTGAAGTCAGGAAGTTTCTTATTTCTTCTTTATAAGTTCAAACCTCGCCTCAGACACTTACTAACTGTTGACCTGGGAAAGTCACTTAACTCTGTTTGTCTCCATTTCCTCATCTGTAAAATGAATTAGAGGAGGAAATGACAAACTACTCTAGCAAATTTGCAAAATGAAAAACAACAACAACAAAAACAAATTGGTCATGAAAACTCAGACATGATTGAAAAATTATTAAACATTATATATCATATATAATATATAAACAATATTTTATGTAAGTATGCATATGCATAGATGTTTGCATATAGAGACACATATATATGTATGTATATATATTTATATATATATATATATATTTATATATTTATATACAGATAGATATACCCTTGTGTATATGTATTTTAATCATAAGTCTGGTCATAGTTGTTCCATTTGAGACTAACATTTAACTACTAGTTTCCATTACATCTATGCACTGAACTAGCAGTGCCAACAGATTCCAAATTTTATAAACCAATGAAGCACTTTGGTACATTTGACAATTAGAAATGAAACTTGTCAGTTTTGAAAAATAGTTCAATGAAACTGTAGTCACTAAATTATTTATTCAGATTTCAAAGAAACTTAAGCTTTTTGGTTTACATATACCATGGAATATGAAGCTAAATATACTGGAATGAATTCACTATGCCTTTTTCTGAATGGTTGCATGTATTTACTAATTCTGTACAAATTAATTGCTGATTCTATTAGTTCTCCACCTTCATCTCCTTTAGCTGCCCCTTGGATCAGACAAGGCTTTGTGTATTTATTTTCATAACTGCACAGTGCATTTTCCCAAATTTTATGTTTCCTTTCTCTACTAGTTCTATTTCAGTGATGACTGAGAAGCAAAAGTACTAACAAAAAGAAAATAAATAAATATTCATTAGTTAAAATATGTCTTTGGCTCATCTGTTCCCTAATGTATTTTGTTTTCTTAATCTCTCTGAGTAATAACAATAAAAATAAACATTTACACATTCTTGAAGTTTCACAAAAGGCTTTATTCTCATAAGAACCCTGGGAAGATTGTATTTATTATTATTTTCGTTCATTTTATAAATAGCATCTTGGGGTAGACAAGGTCATGCAGCTAGCAAATATCTGAGGTCACATTTGAATTCGTCTCCCTGATTCTAGGTCTAGGGCCCTATCCACTAGACCACCTCCCTAATTAGGAGGAAAAAGTATTCTCTTACACACCAAACAGGTACTAAGTTACTTTCTTTTTAAATATAAGTTAACTTGTTAAAGTTGTTTATATTTTCACTATCAATGTAGATTATTTGAGATAAACTACATCAAATGAAGAAGATTATGCTCTTCCTGAAATACAATATTTTCCCCTTTTACCACTTAAAATTGTACTTTGAAATGACCACAAGGAAGCCAAACATAAACTCTATTGTGGCATTTTTGAAATTATGTTAGCAGTAATTTCCCCAAAATCATTAAAAACATTAAATAATCCACAAATAACATATTATCAAGGATCTGTGTCAAACCCCTCTTTCATAATCATTTCCATTTCCTCAAAATGGTTCTTTCATTAGTGATAGAGAAGAAATCTGTTTTTATTATTAAAAAAATAAAGACAAAACTAGAAAAACAAAAAAGAAATAAAAACAATAAAATATTTGTGGCAATTCTGATCTACCCTGAAGAATGCAGATTAATATAGTGGAAAGTGCATTTATTTTAGAGTGAAAACATTGGGGTTGAAAATCCTTTAGGTGTTTCCTACCTATGTCACTTTGTAAAAGTCAAATAACCCCCTCATCCTGATTTTCCCATTTAAAAATAAGAGAGTTGGATTAGTTTTAACTCTAAATGCATGTGCATTTAATCCAGGCTTTCCTACTGCTACATCTCCATTTCCTCTGCCACTCCCAATTCTGCCCATCTTTTAAGGCAGCTCAAGTGTGAGCTGTTAAGACTTTCTGTTACTATTCTGTCCAACACTTACTTCTGCTTCCTACAAATTCAATTCAATTTAATTCAATTCAAGAGCATATCCATTTATCAAACGCTTCTTACATGCCAGACACCAGAAGAGATGCTTGGGATAGTCTAACAAAAATGAAGCAGTCTCAGCTTACTAAGTGCATGCGTGTTCTTCTGGGTAAAAAAATAATATGTACATACTAATGTATAATATGTATAATAATGTATATTATGTATATACAAAAAATAAGCAATACAAACAAATATATATATATATATATATATATATATATATATATATATATATATTTTTTTTTTTTTTTTTTTTTTTCCTGAGAGTAGTCAGGAGAGTACACTAATGAAGAGGAAAAATAACTCATGTGTAGAGTAGCTCACTAAAGTTTTGCCAAAGCATATCAATTTTCACATGAAAACAGTATTATAAAGGAGAAACAATAATTATTAATTATCTTATAGGTCTACTGATTAATTGCTAGGTTCTCTTTATATGATTACTAAGACTTTTTTCAACCACCAGAGCCACCAGTCTAAGGATTTTTGATTACTTTTTTTTTCTATAATTCTGTACTCCTGATTTTATCTCCCTCTAAATAAAATCTATAGTCTGAGTCACCTGCAAACTGGTGATAGTTGAATCTACTTTTCAAAGCCAATTAAGAGAAAAAAGGTTGCCTAGCTACAATTTACTTTATGTGGTGCTATCCCAAGCAACACCCACCACGGGATCTTCACAATGGTGAAAACTAATTCGATTATAAGACTTTATCCAAAACAAGCAATTCAGTCATCTTCTTCTTCTGTAATACTTTTTTTGAAGCTTGTTCATTTTTACATAAGGTTATTAAGTAAAATCAATGAGCTATATATGTGGGTCTTGCTTTCTTCTGAAATGTCCTTTGTCAAAATCAGTAAAGGACATTTATAAAACCCCAAATCCAACTTCCTCTTTCTATCACCAAGTTTCACCAAAGGAAATGCACAGATGTTCAATTTAGCTTTGAAATTCTATAATGTGTAATTTGGGCATTCTATTTGCATATCTGTTGAACCAATAAAAACTAACTAGATAGGTCTTTTAGAAGATGCTATGAAATTCCGGATTTTTATTGCCTTGGAACTTTTTTTTTTCTTCCTCCTCCAACTAATCTATTTATCTAGTATAATGAATTTTCTATAAACCTAAATATGTCACCTAAATTTCACTGCATCCCATTGTGATAGCATTCCTTGAAGTTGAACAGAATAATAAAAGTAATTAGAAATTTGTTGAAAATAGTCTGATGAAGTAGGAGAAAACCTTTTTAAAAGTACATTTTTAATATAAAGCAATTAAAGTATGCTTCAAGTAATTAGTGTAAAATTAGATTTTTTTCAATTATTCATCTCTTTTCCTTAGGAATTAAACCAAGCCAAAGGGCATATTTTAAATGGAAATTGTTTTTATTTTTGTTATTGTTTTATATTCACAGAGTTTTATAATAAGCTAATATTCAATAAATTTAGGTTATTTCTCTCTTAAACAAACTTGGGCTTTTTCTGATACCTTCTACTTCATTCCTCATTTAGAGACAACAGGTATATAGTTAAGATGCTTGAATCTTTCAGTTTTCAATGTCAGATTGAATGTATTTTTTGGGTTTTTATTTCTCATAAGCAGTCCAGGTTCTCCTTTTCCTTTGCCTAGTGAATTTTCTGTTACCTTTTCTCTTTTCTCCTAGTCCTTTTGTCTTTTTGCTCTGGCTTCTCTACTCATCCCTTTATTTATTCTTCTGCCTGTTTTTCTTGTTTCCTCTTTTTCCTTTTCTTTTGCTTTTTTTTTCTTTATTTCTTTGACAAAAACTGCTTAAACTTTGAATCATAGAATCATGGAGTTGAAACAGGGCTCATATATACCATAATAAAATAAAAAGCTCATTGGCCTTTGAAACAGACCTGGCTTTGAATAATGTCCCAGAAATGTTCTGGATGTATCATATGATATCTTAACTTAAGTTTCTTCATGCACAAAACAAAGGTAATAATAGATGTAACAGTTGACTGATTGGGATGTTGTAATAATAATTTACTCCAAACATGTAACTTATTTATCTGTTTTCTTTTCCTTAATTAAAGTCTATAGGTAAGTCATTATTGACATGTAGCTCAGAGGTTGTTGTTATTTGTCCTTTCTTCTTAAAGAGAATTATGACATCAAGAAGGTGATGCCAGAGGCAGCTAGGTGTCGCAGTGGATAGAGCACCAGCCCTGAATTCAGGAGGACCAGAGTTCAAATCTGGTCTCAGACACTTAACACTTCCTAGCAGTTTGACCCTGGGTAAGTCACTTAACCCCAGCCTCAGGAAAAAATAAAAATAAAAAAAAAAGAAGGTGATGCCACAATATGCAAGTAAATCATATTTAAGTTAATAAAGGTTGTGCAAAGTCACCAACCTCACTTGCTTTTCTAGAGCCATCTGGGTACAGTGGCCAGATATAAATCAGAACATATATAAATCAGTGACCCTAAAGGCATTGGGAGTCCTTAGCTTTTTTAAACCATGTTTTTTTAAACTTTTAATTGCTTTATTTATTTTAATGCACATTGCTTTATGAATCATGTTGGGAAAGAAAAATCAGAACAAAAGGTGAAAACCATGGGAGAGATAAAAAAAAAAAAAGAAAAAAGAAGTGAACATAGCATGGATTGATTTACATTCAGTCTGCATTCAGTTACATTCAGTTCATTTTCTGGATGTAGAAACCATTTTCTAAATTGGAATTACTTTGGATAACTGAATCACTGAGAAGATCCAAGTCTTTTGTAGTTTATCATTGCACATTTTTGCTGTTATTGTGTACAGTGTAATCCTGGTTCTGTTTGTTTCACTCAGCATTAGTTCATGTAAATATTTCCAGGCCTTTATAAAATTAGCTTAATCATAATTTTATAGAACAATAATATTCCATTATTTTCATATAGCACAGCTTATTCAGCCATTCCCCAATTAATGGGCATCTACTCATTTTCCAATTCTTTGATACCACAAAAAGAGCTGCTACAAACATTTTTGCAGATGTGGGTCCTGTTCCCTCTTTTATGATTTTCTTGTGATACAGCCTGGACAGTTTTATAGCCCTTTGGTGATAGTTCCAGATTGTTCTCCAGAATGATTGGATCATTTCACAACTCCATCTACAATGCATTTGTGTCCCAGTTTTCCCAAACCCCATCTAACATTTATCAGTATCTTTTCCTGTCATCTTAGTCAATCTGAGAGGTATGAAGTGGAACCTCAAACTTATTTTAATCTGCATTTCTCTAATCAATAGTGATTTAGAGCATTTCTACATGACAATAGATGGCTTTCATTAAATCTGAAATTAAATTAAATTAAATTAATTAAAGTAAAAATGAAACAAAATTGTTCATATGCTTTGACCATTTATCAATTGGGGAATGACATATTCTTATAAATCTGAAACAGTTCTGAACTATTCCTAATAAATGGAATCAATTTTCAACTCACTGGTGCCTCTTTAGAATGTCTTAATGTCTTCAAAAATGCTTAAGTTTCAACTTCTATAGGAATCCTTTACCAATCCCTAGGCAAAGGCACACGGAGAGTGGTTTCAAAAGATGTTTGTCCTAGTTCCAATTCTATCACTTACTATGTGAGTTTGATTTAATCATTTAACTTCTATGTGTTTCAGTTTCCTTATCTATAAAATGGGAAAAATAATACTTATATTATCTCCTTCAACAATTATTTGGTAAGTATATTGAGAAACTATCAAAATGTTAGCTATTAGTTCTCTCTCTCTCAGCATTCTTTTTAAAATACATGCAAATATAGTTTCCAAATACATGCAAAAATACTTTTCAACATTCACCTTTGCAAACCCTTGTGTTACAAATTTTTCTCCCTAATCCCCTTTCTCTAGACAGCAAGTAATCCAATATAGGTTAAATATGTGCAATTCTGAGCATTTTTTAAAAGCTCACTATTGCTGCTTACAGCATTCAACTTTATTTTCACTTATATTTAAAATATGGCAACAATATAAAGCCTTAGTATTAATTATTCTCCTTCTACCTACCGTTCTTGTAGATCATTTTTAAGACTTAGCTCTCAGTTATACATATATGTAATTTTAGGATCCATTTTGTCTTCTTCCTCCTCCTTTGCCTCCTTTGGTCATCTTATTCCTCTTCCTCATCACTCACATATTTTAAGCAATTGTCAATTGGTGACTGAGTCAAAAGTCTGAATACATTTAAAGGGTGAATCATTCTTCAAGATGCTTCTTCCCTTTGGCTTTGAAACACTCCTGAAGTTATTTCAGTGCTGTAAGATGAGAGTTTCTGTAAGATTCTCAGCATGTTGGAATTATTATCCTTCTCCCTACTTTATAACAGTTATGAACTGATAATCTATTTGGACAATCCTGTATCTGAAAGAAGGTGCCTCCTTCTTGTGTCTTCTTTTCCTTGTAGGGGGCCTTGTCAGAATTAAAAAAAAAAACAGTTGGTCCTTTATCCTATCTTACCCTCTTAACTTTAGCACCAGAACAGAAGCAACAGCATCAGCAGCAAAGCAGAAAACAGGCTGGGCAATTTTCTTGTGTTCTTCACCCAAGAAATACTGACAGATAAAATCCACTTGAAAATTTGCTTACTTTCTGATTGAATAATGTCAAGTGATGATTAAATAAATATAATAATATATAAATAAATATTTACTTAGTATATATATATGTATTATATAAATAAAATATAATAAATAAATGAATATAATATGTCTCATTAACAGACTTATAGATAGGCACTTGATTGTCACCACTTCCCTTAGACTCCTCTCTCTTCAAGGTGTAAGTAGAATATCATCCCCCTTCCCAATGCCTTACTCTTGAGAAGATAGAAAATGGGCATTCAGATATTCATGTTACTCCACTTTGCATTTACTTCTTTGATATCAGTTCCATATAATAAAATGCCCCCACACTTAATACCTCATGGTGTCTACCCTACTTCCTTGATTTCCTGTCTATTTTTGTTTGTTAACTCTCCCCATTAAATTGTAAGCTCTTTAAAAGCAGGAATTGTCTTTTTTTTTTTAATTAAAACTTGTATTCACAATGAAATGTCTGGCACATACTAAATTAGAAAATATTTACTAGATTAGTTTAAAATAAGATTTACATTTTATCTCCCAATTGATTGGACTAGCAATAAGTCATGAGATTGTTTCTGATGATTCAATGATTCTTAATTGCTTAGTATCCCTTTTCCTTAGTAGGGAAAATATGTTTATTCTAATATTTGGTTCCTGTTTGTTCATTATATATCTTCCCTTCCAGCTGCTTTGAGGGGAGACTAGAACTAAAGGTGGATTTCTTTCTTAGGAATTAACAGTAAGAAGTAAAATGGGGCACTGAAAATTCTAATCCACTTTTGAGAAGGACTAAATTTAGGATAATAAGCCCAGGTTAAAACTTGAGGGACAATAAAAAGAAGGTGTGATGCAAATTGTTTGACCTGATTGTTTTAGTTGAGTAATGTCTTTTTGCCACTGTGGGAGAGAAGTATAATTTTCCCCATTTTTAGGTAATAAAACTGAGACTGGGAGATTGTATTTTATGTGTTTGCACAGCTAATGTTTATTGTCTACTTAGCACATAGAAATCTCAGTCTTCTATTTACTATACCAGAGTTAGAAAAGAACTAAGAAATCATTTAGTCTATTACTTTCATATTTTTAGAGACCTAGGACTCTATTGATTGACTCTTGCCAAGAATCACAAAGGAATAGCATATGGAATAGCTTCAGTCAAAGTTTTTTGTAGACAATTTTGCAATATGGTAATAGATGGTAACATTGATATCCCGAGTAAATATTTGGCTTAACTTTTTTACCTGCATAGGTTTTTTTTGTGTTTTTGTTTGTTTCTTTTTGTTTTTGTTTTGGTATTACCTATTAGCATATATGAGTAAAATAGTTTCTTTAGATTTTGTTTAATAAATTGTATGGTTAATGTCTGTCAAATACAGTTATCCTAGGTACTGATCTAAGTTTTTTCAATATTTAATCTAATGGTGGTCTACTACCTCCAGGAAATTATTTCATCTTATATATTGATTTATGATATCCATTATTTTCGTAGATATCCAACTATTGAATTCAACAAAAAGAAAAAGAAAGGAGGTTCAAAACAGGCCTTATTCTCGGGGAGTTTTATTTTATTAGGGGCTGGAACAACAAAGATAATTACAGAAATAACCATGACACAAGAGAAAGAAATTCAAGTAAAAAGAAAAGGTCCAAACAGAATGCTATGACTCATTTTTTTTAAGTAAGCTATCTCACTAGGAGCTAAAGAGAGAGGAGGTCAGGGGAATATTTATAGTGGAGAAAATATTTGAGTTGAGTCTCATGTTTGGTTAGGGTGATTTATTTACACTGACTAAATCAGAAAAATTCTATTCAGAAATGGAGGATTATTAACTGTGAAAAACATGTATTTAATCCATTTCTCTCTAAATTATACTCTAATTTCATTTACCAAACACCAGTTCATCTTTGAACCTCACTCTAGTTGTGAAATTCATACATTGGATGTATTCTCTA